>NW_007726507.1:255133-265286 GCF_000696425.1 Galeopterus variegatus
GGGGGGGGGGGGGGGGGGGGGGGGGGGGGGGGGGGGGGGGGGGGGGGGGGGGGGGGGGGGGGGGGGGGGGGGGGGGGGGGGGGGGGGGGGGGGGGGAAGCAAGAAAGAGCAAGCTAGGGACCTTAGGAAACGCACGACTGAGCCACTCACCAAACCTATCTCTAGACCTATGCTCAACATTTTAAAATAAGTTATGTTATTGTTTACAATGCAAAGAATACTTACACTTTCTAAAAAACTGATTATGTGAAAGTAAAATAAGGTCATCTGA
The DNA here is from genome assembly GCF_000696425.1 of Galeopterus variegatus. Classification (NCBI taxonomy): domain Eukaryota; kingdom Metazoa; phylum Chordata; class Mammalia; order Dermoptera; family Cynocephalidae; genus Galeopterus; species Galeopterus variegatus. Next base: position 255,405 of record NW_007726507.1, read on the forward strand.
AACCATTAATCTTTGGGAGTCTTTTATTTTAGATTAACTTCTCAAGAAAAGCAAGAAGAGAGACACTCTCAGAAGATGTTTCATTTCATAACACCTCATTAAATAGTAGCATGTAAGGTTGGAGAGTACCTATATTTCCGTAGGTTATTCAGAGCACTGTCCACTTCATCTAAGTTGTAGAATTTATTGGCATAAAGCCACTGATAATATTCCCTTATTATTCTATTAATAAGTGCAGGACCTGTGGTGATATCGCTCTCTCATTCCTAATATTGGTAATTTGTGTTCTCTCTCTTTCCTGACCAGTCTGGTTAGAGGGTGATCAATTTAATTGATCTTCTCAAAGAACCAGCTTTAGGTTTCATTGATTCTATTAGTATTTTTTTCTGTTTACTATTTTGTTGACTTTTCCTTTGATCTTTATCCATTACATTTTTTCTGTTTACTTTTCGACTACTTACTACTTTGCTTGTTTTTCTAGGTGAAACCTGAAGTCATTAGTTTGATACATTTTATCTTTTCTAGTATAGGTATTTAGTGCTATAAACTTTCCCCTAAGTCTTGCTTTAGGAGCTTGCATCCACACATTGATTTAGAGCATTTTCATTTGTATCCCATACAGTATACGTTCTCAATTTCCTTTTTGTTTTCCTCTTGGAGCCATGGATTTATTTACTTATTTATTTTTATTATTATTATTATTTTTCGATGGCTGGCCGGTTTGGGGATCCATACCCTTGACCTTGGACTTATCAGCACCATGCTCTCCCAGGTGAGCCGCCAGCCAGCCCTCATGGGTTATTTAGAGGTGTGTTAGTTTCCAAATATTTAGGGATTTCCCAGAGATGGGTTGAATCACTTGAATACTTTTAAATGTATTAAAACTTGTTTTATGACCCAGAATGTGAACTAGATAAATGTTCTGTGTGCACTAGAAAAAAATGCGCATTCTGCTATTGTTGGGTGGAGTGTCCTATAAATGTCAGTTAGGTCAAGTTAGCTGGTGGGTTACTGAAGTCTTTTATATCTTACTGACTTTCTTTCTATTTGTTCTATCAATCATTGTTAGAGGTGTATTAAAATCTCCAACTACAATTTTGGATTTGTCACTTTCTCCTTGTAGTTCTGTTTCTGCTTCATATATTTTTTGAAGCTCTGTTATTAAGTGCATAAATGTTTAGAATTATTATGTCTTCTTGAGGAATTGATCCCATAGTCATTATGAAATGATATTTTTTTACTCTCGTAATATTCTTTGTTCTGAGGTCTACTTTGTCTTACAATAATATCACCAGTTTTCTTTTGATTAGTGTTGGTATATTTTTCCACTCTTTAACTTTTAACCAAGTGTCTTAGTCCTTGTGGGCTGTTGTAACAAAGTACCATAAACTGGGTAGCTTATAAACAACAAAAAATTATTCCTCACGGTTCTTGAGGTTGGGATCCAATGTCTAGGGCCAGCAGATTCAGTGTCTGGTGACAGCCTGTTGTCTCATAGATGGCACCTTCTAGATGTGTTTTCATGTGGTGGGAGGGGCTGGCTAGCTCTCTGGGGTCTCTTTTTGAAGGGCACTAATCCCAATCATGAGGACTTCATTCTCATGACCCAATCACCTCCGAAAGGCTCCTCCTCCTAATACTCTTACTTTGGAGATTTCAATATATGAATTTTGGGGGGACATAAAACATTCAGACCATAGCATCACAATAGCATATAGTTAGGTCTTTATTTCTTTAAAATCAATCAGAAAAGCTCTTCCATTTAATTGGGATATTTAAACCATTACATTAAATGTAGTTATGGATACAGTTAGGTTTGGGTTTATCTTTTTACTAATTGCTTTTTATTTTTCCTATCTGTTTTCCCCACTTCTTTTTCTGACTTTTTTGATTAACAATATTTGTTATGATTCCATTTTATCTCCTTTGTTGTTTTACAGCTATAACTCTGTTTTGTTATTTTACTCATTGCTATAACATTTACAGTATAATCTCTAACTTATCAGTTTACTTTCAAAGTGATATTATGACATTTCATAAGAACTTACAATTGTAAACTCCATTTCTCTCCTACCAACCTTTGTGTATTGACATGCATTTTATTTTTACATGTGTTATAATCCCCATACTACCTTGTTATTCTTGTTTTAAGTCAGTTTTATCTTTTAAAAAAAAGTTTATTGTGCATAAGAAAATATAAGTACATTTAAGTATCAATCTTTACCCACAGATATTTTTTAAATCATTTCCTTGTTATTTCAACATTGTTATTATTAGTACGTCAGATTCCCCCAATTTAAAATTTTCCTTAAGTCATAAAATGTTACAATTGTTATTAAGAGTGAAAGAGATATCATTAATTAATGTAGATCTGTCCTCCAACTATCTGGTAAGAGATCTGGCTGAAGTGATGGAAGGGCTAACTCCCTGAGAAGGGGCGGTTCATTGCCTCCATGGGGCACAGGCAGATATGTGTTTCCCCCCCTTTCTTTACTCCAGATGGCAAATTCTGAACTGTGTAACTAGAAACAGAGACCTTGACTCATTGTCCCCCACATCTGTGTAAATTTTGTATTTTAAAAAATATTAGAGTTAAAGTGCCAACTTGCATGGCCTAGGACATCCAACTAGAAATAGCCTGTGATATTGTGTGAGGAATTGATGACATCTACCAACCCCTTTATTTCTTCCTCCTTTGATTCTTTACTTGATCCCCTTTGACTTATCACTTGATCTATATTATTTCCTCCTTCCCTGGAAGGCAGTGTAGCAAAATGGCAAAGTACCCAAACTTTAGAGTCAGATAAAATGAGTTTAAGTCCCAGCTTATCAATTTAATAGTTATGTGATCTTGGACAAGTTATCACCTTCCTATAGCTCACTTTCTTCATTAGTAATAAGGGAACAATAATGGTACTTAACTAGAGGGCTATTAATTAAATGAAATAATATAGGCAATATTTCTTACCCATAGGAAATGATCAAAATGTTATCCATTATTATTCCATTATAGCATTTTGGGATTTTTATAAAGTGGGCTTATTAATTTACTTTTCTAAGCCTTTTATCAATTACCTTTTAAAGACATTTAAATAATAAGAAAAGTGTCATATACATTTGTTGATGTCATTAGCACTTCTAGTGTTCATTTTGTTGCGTAGATCTATCTGATATCATTAACTTCCTTTAACATTTCTGGCAGTGCAGATGTGCTGGTGATGAATTCTTTCAGGTATTGTATCTCTGAAAAAATCTTTATTTCATCTTTGGTTTGAAAGGTTTTTTCTTTGTGTAGAAATTCCAGGTTGACAGTTTCAGTACTTTCAAGATGTTGCTGCACTGTCTTTTTGTTTGCATTGTTTTTGACAAGAAACTGTCATCTTTATCTTTGTTCCTCTGTACAAAATATGTCTTTTTTCTTTGGCTGCCTTTAAGATTTTTTTTCTTTACCACAGATTTTGAACAGTTTGAATATAATGTGCCTTGTCGTAATTTTCTTCATGTTTCTTACGCTTGGGGCTCACGAAGGTTCTGAATCTGTGGGTTTAAAGTTTTCATCACGTTTAGAAAAATTTCAGCCATTATTTCTTCAAATATTTTTTCTATCATGCCTTCTCTCTCTTCTCCTTCAGGGGCTCAAATTTCACATATATTATGCCACTTAAAGTTATCCCATAGCTCAATGATGCTCTGTTCATTTTTGAATCTGTAGAAGTTTGATGTGTTCCTATTTAACTTATGAATATATGAAATACACTTACAGTAGTCCCCCCTTATCCATGGGGAATACATTCCAAGACCCCCAGTGAATGCATGAAACCATGGATAGTACTAAATCCAATTGCCTTCCACACACAAATATTATGCCTTTTCCATCTTAACTGAGCACTTACCATGCACTGTGGCTGTAACTTTTGCATTTTGAGGTGTGACAGCAAAACAAGTATGGATTTCTTTTTCCTTCTTTACAAGCTCATGGATAGAACATTCATTCTTATGGCAGATCTTAGCAAACCCAGCATATGATTTTTTTTTTCCTTAAGTTGAGATCTACCTTTTCACTTAAAGGAGACATTTTATGAATTCTCTTTAGTATATCCGAATTGCCACCTCACTACTCTTGTGCTTTGGGGCCATTATGAAGTAAAATAAGGGTTACTTGAACACAAGCACTGCAACACCGCAATAGTCCATCAGATAACCAAGACAGCTACTAAGTGACTAACGGGCGGGGAGTGTCTACAGTGTGGAGACGCTGGACAAAAGGATGATTCATGTCCCAGGCAGAGCACAGAGGGAAAACACAGATCTCATCACACTACTCAGAATGACAAGCAATTCAATCCTTATGAATTGTTTATTCCTGGAATTTTCCATTTAATATTTTCAGACCACAGTTGACTGCGGTTAACTGAAACTGCAAAGCAAAATCATGGACAAGGGGGAACTACTATATTTTAATGAACTTATCTGCTAATGCTAACCTCTGTGTCAGTTCTGAGTCTGTTTTGATTATTGATTTATCTTCTCATTATAGATCATATTTTCCTGCTTCTTTTCATGTGCAGAAATTTTCCGTTGGATGTCACATACTGTGAATTTTATTTATTTTATTTTTGGGGGTGGCTGGCTGGTACACATACTGTGAATTTTAACTCATTGGATGCCAATTGTTCGTAAATATTCTTGAGTTTTGCTCAGGTATGAAGTTAAATTATTTGAAATCTTTGAAGTTTAGTCCTTTCAGGTCTTGTTTTTAGGATTTGTTAGGCTTATCCAGAGCAATGCTCAGTCTAGGGCTAATTATTCTACACTATTGGGTAAGATTCTTCTGTGTGCTCTACCCATTGCCTCATGAATCTTGAGGTTTTGCAATCTAGCTTGTGGAACAGGCACTATTCCTGGCCCTGTATGAGCACAAGTACCTCTAATCTTGTGTTTCCTTTCCAGGTCTCTGGTAGTTTCCTCACACGCATGTGATATTGAGTACTCAGCTGGATACTGGAAGGGAACACTCTGTCAATCTCCAGGGCTTTTTCTCTGCAGTTCTTACTTCTCCAGAATCTGTCCTATTAACTCTGGCTGCCTTTGTCAACCCAGACTTTCAGTTCCATCTCCTGAATTCAGGGAGTCTACCATTCTCCACCTGGTTAACCCTACCATATGCCACAGCCTGGAAATTCTCCCAGGATAGTAAGCTGGGGCAGTCATAAGGCTCATGTTGCTTCCATCTCTTAGGGATCACTGTCTTTTATTACCTGATGTCCGGTGTCTTTAAAATTATTGTTTTACATATTTTGTCCATATTTTAGTTTTTGCAAGTGGGCAGGTAAATTTCATCCCTGTTATTCCATCTTGGCTAGAAGTGGAAGTTTTGTTAGGCCATCATATTTATTTCTCTGTTCTGAACCTCTATAAATGGCATCTCAGTCCAATCATCCTTGATGGATTGGGGTCAAATCTTATGTGGTTATGAAGTTGCCCCTCTAAATTGTTTCTGTGGGTCTTTTCACTAACTGCCTTAAAGGCTGTCTTTCTTCTGTTTAAAAAGCACATTTGAAAGAAGTAGTATTAAGGCTAAGGAATTTTAATGCTATGGGGAAGCATGTCTGGAAGTTTGTGCAACTAAGTCACAAAGTGATTTTCCTTCTATAGAGTTTCTATAAGAAGGATTTTTCTTTTATAATTCTTGCAAATGAAAAGAACATTCATAGAAGGAGCAGGGAGATACTGAGTGTGAAGGCAGGAAAAAGAAAGAATGGCAGAACTTGGGAAGAAAAGGGATTCAGAATAAAAATTTTCTAAGAAAAATCATGAAAACCTGATTCCTCTACACGTAAGACATCATCTTCTATACATTTAGAAATGAATCTTCTGTTTTCTCCTACACAAAAATCCAATATTTACTTAATATGCTACAGTGAAATATTAACCAAAGCAGACAGCTGGAATCATTATTATCACGATTATCTCTTAATAAATGTAAAAACAAAATATGGCAAGTTCATACAAGTGTAAGGCTGTTAAGATAACCTAGAGCGTAGATTGTACACTGGTGACCCATGGGGTTTATTTGCCCTGCAGACATGTTTTGTTTGACCTGCAGGGTGATGACCATATTTTGCAAAAGTATGAATTTATGGCCAACATTTACAAATTAGAAGATTTCACAAATTGGAGAGATTTCATATAAAAATCTTGAGGAAAAAAACAAGATGTGGCAATGCTCAAAATGGGTATCAGATACCTACTTTAACTAGGATCTGAGCTCTTTAGTTCACTACCATCTCCTTCACTTACTACTGTTTTCCTCCCTCTTTCCCTACTCCTGGTCTTCTTTATCACTACAGGCATTTGGGTTAGTGACACATGATCTAGAGTACATATAACAATATCCTAGCAAATTAACTTGTATTTTTCAATTGCATAAAGCATGATGAAAATATCTGATTTCTTTAAAGAGGTGATAAGATTCCTAGAAAAATAATTTGAAGAGTTCTTATTTTCTACCAATAGTAGGAAAGCTGTCTTTGTGGCACATTTTTAAATTATAGATTCCAGAGGCCTCGAGAAGTATCTCAAAATATTTATTTTTAACAAATGCATAGGTAATACATACATAGCTTACTCTTAGAAACCACAATCTACCCCCCCTTTTTGCCTATGTTTCAAGAGGTACACATACAATGAAGCATAATTACAAAAGGCTAAAATGATGTTATTAGAAAATTATGTTCTGGCATATTTAAGCAGGAAAAAAATTCTGAACATTAGGTAGATAACAAGAGTAACTCCATATCTACTCTTCAGTATTCATGCGTAAACAGAAAACTAGACCAAACATTAAAAAAATTTCTATACACCGAACTTCTTTGCACCCCAGTGCTGTATAAAATAAGAGAAATGAAATAGATCCAAGTTTCTCTTCCAACCATAAAATGACCCAACTTCAGTTATACCCAGTATTTGTCAATCTCAGAAGAAAATTTTCAGCTTAAACAAAACAATGTAATTAGGAGTAGAGCTAAGACATCCAAGTTTGCTCTTACTACTAACAGATTTTTAACTGTTAATGAAAGAACGGGATTAACAGGTCAAAAGTGTGAGAAATGTTTAACTGAAGTAATTTGAGGAAAAAAACCCCAGAAAAATGAAGGTGTGTCATTTAATATGTAAAAAAGGAAGACCTTATTTGTATAAATTCTTTTCAAAAGCCAAGAGCTTTTGGGCCGGCCCGGTGGCGCACTGGATAGTGCGCCACTTGGGAAGCGCGGCGGCGCTCCCGCCCGAGGGTTCGGATCCCACATACAGACCAGTTCCCGCTCACTGGCTGGGCGAGGCGCGGGAGCAACACCGAGGGTTGCGATCCTGTTGCCGGTCCCCGGTCCGGTACGGGGGCAACACTGAGGGTTGCGATCCATTGCCGGACACGGAAAAAGACAAAAAAAAAAAAAAAAGCCAAGAGCTTTTAAGCATAATGTAGTGGATTGAATTATGCCCCCCCCCAACTCACTGAAGCTTGAATTGTGTCCCCCAAGTTTTGTCTATTAGAAACTTGGCCCCCACTGTGACTGTTAAGAGGGAAGGAAATCCTATGATGGTAATTGAAAGGCGGGCCCTTGAAGAGGTGATTAGATTATAGGACCACGCCATAGTGAATGGATTAAAAATGGTGGTCGTGGGCATGGTTTGGAGGGCTTTAAAGGGGAGCGTGGGCATGGTTTGGAGGGCTTTAAAGGGGAGCATGAAGAGTCTGTCTCTCTCTCTCTGCTCCACTATTTTCACAATGTGATACCCTGCCATCACTGAAGCCACCACCAAAGAAAGCCTTCACCAAATGTGTTCCCTGGACTGTGGATTTCCGATCCTCTGAAACTGCAAGCAATAAATTTCATTTTGTTATAAATTACCCAGTTCTGTGTATTTTTGTTATAAGCAACAGAAATGGACTAATACACATACTAAGCAAGTTCATATAAAGTTTTAAGCTGAGGAGGACCACTTTGGAACATCATTAATGTTTCCTCCTTGTTTTGGTGACATTACTGAAAATGAAGGATACAGAAAAGCACCCCAGCAAGAGGACCAGGAGATAAGAGAAGAAAGATCACTTATTTTTAAATCTTTGTATGTTTTCAATCTTGTACAATGTACAAATTTTACCTATTCTAAAAAATAATATAAAAACAATAAAATGAACGTTATCGGCTATACTAACTAAAGTCAGCACAACTCATCCCCTTCAGAAGACAATGAACCTGTTTACTTAATAAAAGAACTGCATGATTATCTAAACTAATTCCAAATGGATAATGGTACACAACTCCCAAGCACAAAAGTAAAATAAATAAATAAATAAATATGAAGACAGTCAATTGAGCAAAAGAGTTAATAGTGATTTTAATTTTATGTCCCAAAGAACTCTCTAGGGTACAAATTCCACTTCTCCAAATAAGAGCAAAAATGTCAACCAATTATATTGTGGATGAATTTTAAAACCTTATGATAAACTAAAATTTAGAAACTTTTGTACTTCTATCAGACACTTCTTAAACGACCACATACAAAGCATTCAAATCTACTCAAAGAGTTGATTCAAAGGAGAAGAAAAGAAACTTTTTTGCGGGGCAGGGGGGCTCTGTAAATAATAGCTGTCAACCAAACCAAAGGACTATTTTTTAAATGCATGAAGCATGGAATGGAGACTTGGTCATAAACTATTTTTAATGACCACACCTTAATAAGATCACTAATTCTAACCCTGAACTAAAAGTTATAAATGATTTTCACTATTAAAAATCTAGTTCATGGTGTTTAAATACACAGGCTTTGAAACCAGATTGCCTAGAGGCAAAATGCTGGCTTTCCCTCCCACTTACCATCAATATTACCTCAGGCAAGTTAATTACTCTAACTCCACCTCAGCTTCAATTATCTGTAGAAATGGACATAATAGTAGTATCTACCTTAAGGTTGTTTTGAGGAATTAAGTTTTTACTACATTAAACAGTACATTTTATAAGTGTGTATTATCATTACTACCCAAACATCCTTATAAGACAATAACCCAGCCTCCTCAAGTACATCTTCTAGTTTGTATAAAGAATTCACTAAAATAATACATTAGAATCAGTAAGCCTCTTCCATATTTAAAAGAAAAAATCTTCAGGCAAAATATCATAATTTGTTTCTCAACTCAACATAGCAGATTCTATCTATCATGAATTCTTCACAATCTAATCTTTCTACTCCTAAAACTGACTGGTTATCCCTTATATATCACAATTGTAGGCATTTTTGTTTCTTTCTGGCCTTTTTTAAGACCTTTTTTAAGGCCTTTTCTTTTTTAAAGAAAGTTTTTATGAAAAATAAAGCAAAACAATAACAGTATTATAATCTTGTTTTATTTACTAAATTTTATCTTTTTTCTATTTAAAATTGTATTTCTGTATTACAAAATGCTCCTTATCAATCTAATTTTTGATGATCACAAAATTACATTGTAAGGATTTAGAATACTTTAAATCATTCCTCTTCTGTAAGCTATTTATGTTGTTTCCAATTTTATATCACTACAAATAACATTGTGATGAGCATCTCAACATTTTTGTAAAGATTTTCAAAAGGGCACTTTATTAACTTTACCAAACAGTTTTATAGGAACCCGATACTGCAAAGACCAAAAATGACAGGTTAGTAGAAACCTTGAAGGAAGAAGAAGCTGAAGGGAAAATATACCATTGCAAGGGCAATTGTTTGAAAGCTCATGAACAATCTCATAAATCTATATTCCAAGTTAGGCTGCCAAGGTCTCTTTCATCTTTTCCACGTAAATTAAGGTAATCCCCCCCCCCCCCCCCTTTATAATGCCCATTTTAAAAA
>NW_007726507.1:265421-274134 GCF_000696425.1 Galeopterus variegatus
TATCCCCCCCCCCCCGACCTTGATAATGCTCATTTTAAAAGATACTATTCATCTGAGGTTAAAATAACAGACTGGAGTCAGATAGATTTGGATTCAAATGCCCAAATGCCTGCTCCACTACTAACTAGCTGTGTGACCTATAGCAACCCATTAAACCTCTCTAAACCTAAGCTTTCTCATCTGTAAAATAAGAATAACATCATCTACCTCATAGAATTATTGTAAAGATAATTAATATCCTATGTGTCAAATTCTTAAAACAATGCCAGCACACGGTAAATATCCAAATAGCACCTCATCATTGTGACCATATTCAGTGTTCATTTAGGTGGTTTGAAAGACAACATAAATATATAGATATATGGTATGTATATAAATTATTGGCTTAACCTACAGATCATGTTGGCACAGAATCAGATTTACAGACTGTTGCATCACAGATTTTAAAATATTTTTTGGGCTGGCTGGTTAGCTCAGTTGCTTAGAGTGTGGTGCTGATAACCCCAGGATCCAGGCTTCAATCCCTGTACCATCCAGCTGCCAAAATAAATAAATAAATAAATAAAATAAAAATTTGTCATGTAGTATAAAATGTTAACTGTAAAAACATAGATGGAGATATGAAAATTTTTATAATGTCCTTCATTAGGACAGTAAAGGTATTCAAATAATTTGTTAAAATATTAAATAATAGTTTTAAAGGAATCATAAACATGAATTTTATACTTATAGGATATACCATTGTAATTGTTTATCTTGAGACAGAATAAAAAATTGTTGGCTAAGTCTTTTTTCACAAGATTAAGAGGTCCTATATATTTTAAAGGTTGCTAAGGGAACTAGGAGTAATGTATAAGCTAGAATAATATTATTTCCTCTAGAGTTTTTTTTCTTAGAAATATCTAGTAATACTAAAGCAGCAGAAAAGGAAAATGCACTGGCCACCATTATTTACATTTTATTAATCAAGGCAATAACAATTAATCCTTCAAATGATCTGGCTAGCTAAGATGCTAATTTTAGAGTCCTATACAGAATTGTGCTGTTATTTAACAATTAACTGGGTGATTTTAGGCGATCAATCAAATATTTGTAAATAGCCAAGGAGTTTTATGATGTTATTTAAGGAATTTAAAAAATCAAGTCCTGAGTAGGTAAAATACTAAATATATTTATGGAATTGCATCACACTTTCTGGTATACCAGATAGAACATTTACCTTAATTTAAGACAGAAAGATAGGATTCATTTCAAAAATTTTTAGGAATTGATATCTGCCAAGTATAGTGCTAATTTCTAAGAAAAGAATAGAAAGTTCTTTTGTATTCAAATTAGTCTGCAGAAAACATTCACAATTACAATGCTAATTTCTAAGAAAAGAATAGAAAGTTCTTTTGTATTCAAAGTAGTTTGCAGAAAACATTCCCAATTAATTTAAAATTTTGAATCCTAGTGATTAACTATCATAATAAAAAATAAGCATAAAAGCTGATAGTAAAGTTACACTAGTGGCAAATAAAAAAACTTAACTACTATAGCAGAATATTAAGCAGGATGAGATTTTGACTTAATTTTTCTGAATTTATATTTTAGATATCTCATTTTAAATATAATCCTCAATCCCAGATTAAGTGAATTAAGCAGTAACTAATCTACACAGCATTTTCAATTAAACAAACATCTCATGTACTTTATTTAGAGTCAAGATCCTTTGCCAGCTTGTTCTAACAAAGTGGCACGTAACAGAAAATGATAAATATCTTTAATTCAATCAATAGTTGGCTTAATGAGCAATTGCAGAAAGTGCTGAGTAAACTGCATTTCACCCATTCCTCCCAGCATCTGTGGGGTTTCCTCAATACTCCAGGGCCTATGCTTTGCTTGACCATCAGATTGCAATAACCTCTACACCTTATTTTCATTTTCTGCAGGTGTGAATTGAGGCCACCACTACTGAAATTATTCAACTTCAAACTCATGGACCTCTATAAATGTGTTTACAGTGTTTTCCCAACAGTGATGATTCTCAACCCTTACCTCTCCCTCCTTAAACTTTAAATTCTTCACCACCACCCAAATCATACCTGAAAACAGATAATCTCGCCTCCTACAACAGTACTTTCTGAAGACAATAGCATTAAGTATAAATTCTCTTACAAAACCTTATTTTCATTTCTATTCTTCAATAGGCCCACATCTATCTTTGTAGCCTTCCCTTCAAATTACAGGAAAACTAACAACTCTACCTAGGACTTATTCCCTCCCATCCAGATAGATCCTCATAAAAGGAGATGATTCTTTCTCACTCTTTCTGCCATTTAACTCTCGTAATCTCAGAGAATGTGTTCTTTCACTGTCTTCAATCTTAAAAAGAAAATTTTTCCTGACCCTAACCTCCAAGATCATCTCTTATCTATTTTGCCATCAAATACCATCCTTCATTCAATTTCCTTCCTATCTGCCCCCTTATCAGTGTAGTAAAGTGGCTCTTTTGAAGGTAATAATATTCAACTGATCACAATTTTCTTTTCCTTCTACTTCTCTTCAGTCTTCTTTCTTTGGCTCTCTGTGCCATCTGTAACTCTTAACTCTCCTGACGTACTTTCTTTAATGTTAAACTTTCCTAGTTCTTTTTCTCTTTAGACATTCCCGTCTCTCTTCCCTTTCTTTTCTCACTTTGAATGCCATCTTCAGCACTTTTTAAAAACTTCCTTTCTCCTGAATTCACTTACTCATATCTTTTGTTTTATCCTAGGATACACCATGCTCATTTTCAGACAGCTAATAATGTCTTCAGGACAGCTCAAGCTCTACTTCCCAAGTGAATCCTCTAATTAAATCAGACTTTAAAACTTTTAATGCACTTACTCATTATTTTATGATATAAAATGGTTTCCTATCTTTATTTTTAACCTAGATTTTAATTTTTGCTGTGCTACGGCAAGGCTAATGTCAGCATCCTGTACCTGCTCAGAATCCTGTCGCAGACTATGCCAATTGTGGTGTAATGCTGTTCATGACGCTAATTGTAAAGCTAGGCCACCATGCTAGTTGTCCGGCCGATTGTTGAGCTAAGGCTGGGTCTGGAGCCCACAACAGACTGCTCAAGCCCTTTGTCCAGACTGGGTCACAAGCCCTACATATGTCAGGCTGGGTCATCAGACCCCTTCACGCAGGTCTATGAGATAGGTAACCAGCCAAAAGGTCCTTGGAAGCCATAGGTTGGAAAGCCCGAGGCCAACGTCCACCCACCTGCTTCACCAAACTCCTCTCTCCTCTCTCTCTCTCTGAAGAACACAAGAATAGCAACAAAACTAAAAAGATACATTGGCATGCATGTGCAGCAACCCCCCACACAAAATTTGCTTACAATGGATGCTGAACCACACCCAACTGGGCCCAGGCAAAGGCCCTCACCAAACTATTCCATTTTCCCAATATTTTTTTGGTAGAAACCATTTTTCTTTTACTTGTCAGCATTTGTCAAGATACAGAAAACAAATCTGAGCACACAGTGGCCAAATACTTTACAGTATTATAATGAGTTTACATAAGAAACAAAAGATATTAACACAAAATTATATTTATATTACTTGTAAAACATCTCTAATTGTTGCTATACAATATCGTGGATTTTTTTCATATCAATTTCCAAATTTTTCATATTCAAGGGGACATAGCAGATTTCCCCATTTTGTTTCCTTTAAAATGTCAACCATTTTTGTCTTAAAGAAACCTTTATAAAGCTACTCCGCCTAAAAAGATCTCACATATAAAACAATCTGATAACCAAAGCACAGTCAGTGGTCTAAACAAAACAATGTAAACTAGAGAGACTAAAATCTGGGTGATAATGAGATAAGGCATGCTTTTGTCTCAGCATTATTAATCAGATTTTCTAGGTTGCTGTTTTCCCCAGTAATGTGGCTAAAGAGGCAAGTGAAAGGTAAAGAATTCTTGTAAACTGCATCAGTGAGCTGTGCCCAATCATTTTATATGTATGATTCAGGACTAAAGCTTTCAAAACCTTATCAGATAGATATTATGATTTCCATTTTACAGGTCAGAAACAGAAAAATTAAATTTATCCCAAATCACTATAATTACTGAAAGAGCTAAAACTCAAACTGAGGATTACTAAATTCAAAATCTGTTGCTCTTTGTGCTACACTGCGCTTCCTAATTTGTATTTGAATGTGAATAAACAAATCACGATTCAGTTTTCACAAAAGCTAAACACTTAAGAATGGATATAAACAGACATTAATTTTGTCTTGTTAAAAGCTTAACAATAACTCAATTTAATATTTTGATGGGCTGGCTGCTCAGCTCAGTTGATTAGAGCACAGCCTTATAACACACCAAGGTCACAGGTTCCAATCCCTGTATTGGCCAGCTGCCATAAAAAAATTAAAAAAAAAAAAAAGATGGTAAGCCAAGTACTTATTTTTCTTAATTGTATGAATGAATCATATTATTACAAGGAATTAAGTATCAAACAATGCAAAGTACAAAAGTACCAAATGATTTTTTAATGGCCGTGAACTACACTCCCTGAAGAGTAAATTTAGTTTTCTAAATACCCACTAGGTCAAAGGACTTTACTAGCATCATTTATGTGCTAGATATCAAGGGGTAAGTAAATAAAACCAAGTCCCCCACCCCGGGAATAAACAAAAACAAAAACAAACACACACACACACACACACACACACACACACACACACACACGCACGCACAAAACAAAACACTTAGCATATAGTCAGTATAATTTTTCTGTGCTTACTATGACCAAATTCCACTAAACCTGAAGCAAACAAAGATCAGATGTTAGGAAGTCTAGACAGGATCCCTATTAGGATCCCTAATATCTACTCTCAATTCATTTTGGAACAGCCAAATGCCCAGCAATTCTCAGCTTTCTTTACAAGCAGGGGTGGCCAATGCAAACAGAAGTCATTGGATAAGGCTTCCAAGAAAATTCCTTAAAAGACACACCATTTTTGTCATTTTCTCTATTTCTTCTATATCCTTTTTCCTTGAAGAACATTCTGAATGGAATGCTAGCAACCATTTTGTGACCATGAGATCACTTTGAGGGTGAAAGCCATGAACTACAGAAGTTAAAAAAAAATTTTCTTTTTAAATGTCTGGGTTCACTGCCATGCCTTGAAGCTTGCCAAACCAGCTCTGGAGGATTATGTCTGGGCTTTATGATATATTACAGAAAAATAAGTCCCTACCTTCTTTAGGCCATTGTTATGCTAGGTCTCTTGTATTAGCAACCCACTGCAATTTCTAATTGATACAAGAAGCAGCACAAACAGTTCACTGTAGCAGTCTTGAATAGGGCAAGCTCAAAGAATATCTCAAGTATCTCCCAAATCAGTGCTCCTATTTAAGAGATGCTACAAAATGTGTTATGAATTCTGTAAATTGTCAAGTAAATACAAAATAATTTTTAATAAGACAACTATTAAAAGTGTGCATAATATCAGTTGGGAAAGGTGGCCATGAGCACTTTCTAAAGAATTTTAGGTTACGTTGCACAGCACTTACTCCCAGGAGCACAGCAACATAAGATTAACAAATATGAAGTTAATGACTGTATATAGACTGTGAACATGTACATTTTAACATACTAGAATTTATATATCTGAGAGTGTTACCTTTCAAAATAGACACTTCGGAAGGACACACACACTTGTCCTTGAAGATAATATTATCAAAAACATTTCTGGAACCCTCTTTTGTAATTATGTTTAGTGCTATATTTGAAAAATCACTCTTTTTACCTTATAATCATTTTTAAAATTTCGATTCAAGTTATAGTCTTCATTGACCTTTCCAAAACATGAATAAATATATTTTTTAATTAAATCAAACCTCTCTGAAAGAGTAGAGATGTGCCACTAAAAAGGGTATTTAAAACAATATTCCATATCCTCTAACAGTAATTTCAAAACAAGAGATGTAATGTTCTAAAAATGAGTAGTTTGAAGAGGATGACATTCATTTTACAACTTCTACTAAGTATGTAAGTCAGGCACACATCACATACATCAACAAGCGCAAGTAATAAGGGGAAGGAACATGTAGCCCAAGGAACAAAGTAGGGCTATAAACTTTGAAACAAAAAATCATATGTAAGTTCATATATTACCTGTACCCGGTGTTAAAAAACAAAACAAAGCTAAACTGTTATAAATCAAATATTAATATAACATTTAAAAAAACACTTAGTATGCATTAAGCACTGCTCTAAGTGCTTTACATGTATTAACTCATTTGGTCCTCACAACAACACTGTGAAGTAGGCTTGCTTATCACCTGCATTTTGAAGATGAGGAAAATAAAGTACAGCGAGGGTAAGAAAATTGGACGAGGTCACGGAGCTAGTAAATCATAGAGTCAAAAATCAAAACCCAGGAATCCTGGCTCCAGATTCTATGCTCTAAATATAATGCTATACTGTCTCTCTAAACCAACAGGAGTGGTCAACACCATGCACAGCCACATCTGAAAAAAATCATCTCTATGTATTTAGATAGGTACCCAAATATTTGTAAAGCCTTACAAGCCAATTTTATACATTATTTAATTTTATCTTCACAGCTATTCTGTGCAATGTATCCTATCAATTGATTAATTTATTTGGCAATGAACTCAGATGATTAAAGCTATGTGGCCACAAACTATTCTATTAAGACTGCTGTCTTGGAAATGTGTCCTGTCTGTACATGACCACTGCCTACTACAGTGCCTGGCAGACAACAGGAATTGATGAATAAGAAACAATTTAAAAGGAGACTGGGAGTAAGAATGTGGTTAGATCAGCCTAAATTCATCATTACAGATTTATCTAGAAAAACACTCAAATGGTATAGTCAGTGATCCTTTAGTATCCCTTTAGTGGAAGAACAGTGTTATTCATTTTTCAATTAAATCTTAGTATCTTAATACAATCTTAAAATCCCTTTGAAATTAGAAGAAGCCTTGATGTACTAACATAAACACTGAGAAAGATTCAGATGAAATCTTACTTAAAAAAAAAACAAAGCTGTTTTATTCTTCAGTCATAAAATGAGTGATGTTTTATGTGACCAAATTAAATTTTTTTGTTTAAGTATTGAAGGAAATTCCCATTAAATTTTAATACTGGAGAATAATATATTCTAGATTTTTCATAGTAACTCTAAGAATTATATGACATAAACTATGAACACAGAAGAATGACATAAACTATGAACACAGAAGAATGTGTTGACTTGAATTGTAACTGAAGTTACAGTATTGCTGGATACTATGTAACAACACATATCCTGTTTTTCACTTCTATACTCCTTAAAACAGTGCCAGAATTTCAAAGCTCCAACTGAACTCAACTGAATGATAAATAAGGGGTCTTCACAAAGTTCATAGAAAGATCTGCATTATTTTTTATTCATATTATTTTTCCATGAATTTTTTTTTGTTTTATTTTTTCCACAAACTTTTTGAAATACCCTCGTATGTATCTAGAATACAGTTTTATCTAATTTAGATTTGATAACAACATTTCTGAAGTTTCCATTATATTTCTGTTTGATTTGTTTTTTAATTATCAGGTTTTTGTTGTTTTTTTCTTCTTTATATACACCTATTCCAACTTTCACGAAGTACAGCTACAAGGATACATTTCAGCCTTGGTAAATTTTCCAAGAGTACTTAGAAAATTGAGATATGTTAAATATAAATCATTGCCGTGAACTAGGCATAGAAATCAGTGTCAGAATAAAATGAAAACAGATTGTATGAAGAATGAATTTAATCGATATCATGTTCAAATAATTCCATGAAATTACATCTCAGCTCAAATCAGGAATATGAAAGACACTGAGGTGGATTTAATCTATCATTCAAAATCAGAAACTCATGTTCCAAAATACTGATTATTTCTTTTTACTTCAAAAACTGAATTATATTTCCCAGAAAAAAAAAAATTAACTACACAAAGACCTAAAATAATCAATCCTCTCCTAGTTTAAATTTATTTTTTAAATTATTTATTTATTTATTTTTTTTTTTTATTTATTTTTTTTGTTTTTTGTCTTTTTCCGTGTCCGGCAACGGATCGCAACCCTCAGTGTTGCCCCCGTACCGGACCGGGGACCGGCAACAGGATCGCAACCCTCGGTGTTGCTCCCGCACCTCGCTCAGCCAGTGAGCGGGAACCGGTCTGTACGTGGGATCCGAACCCTCGGGCGGGAGCGCCGCCGCACTTCCCAAGCGGCGCACTATCCAGTGCGCCACCGGGCCGGCCATTTAATTCTTTATTTATTTTTAAAATTACACTTTTCTAGAAGAAGCAATAGTAATATGCAGTGCTAAGAGAAACTAGATTTCTAAAAAAGGATTCCTTTATCTAAAAAATTTCTCAGGCTATATCTTTCTTCAAAAAACAAAACAAGGGCCGGCCCAGTGGCGCACTGGATAGTGCGCGGCTTAGGAGGCTCGGCAGCGCTGCCGCCCGAGGGTTCGGATCCCACATACAGACCGGTTCCCGCTCACTGGCTGAGCGAGGTGCGGGAGCAACACCGAGGGTTGCGATCCTGTTGCCGGTCCCCGGTCCGGTACGGGGGCAACACTGAGGGTTGCGATCCGTTGCCGGACACGGAAAAAGACAAAAAACAAAAAAAAAAAAAAAAAAAAAAAAAAAAAAAAAAAAAAAAAA
>NW_007726507.1:274293-308184 GCF_000696425.1 Galeopterus variegatus
AAAAAAAAAAAAACAAAACAAAACAAAACAAAACAAAACAAAACAAAACAAAACTTTGAATATCTTTACCACAATCTCAGTTTATATAATCACCCTGTCCTTAATTTAAGTTATTCAACAAGAATGTTTCATTTTTGTTCCACCACAGATCACATTACAACTAAATGGAGAAGCATTAAAACATGAAAATGATATTGTACACAAAACATTCCATCCTTTCAACAACGTAAGTCCTGATGTTCTGTATGCAAATCTGCCTGATTTGAGTAGGTAAAAAAGCACTTGTTTATGTAAAAAGAAATGTACTGTCCACCAAGAAAGAATATTTTTAATTGAAATTAAGTTTTGCTCTCATTTCTACTCGGAACACACTAAACCAATAACACTTTGATTAAAGGACATCTTTTTTAGGGGTGTTAAGGAGGGGGTTCAGATGGGATGAACTATACAGTAAAGTTTCTTCTAAACTGTGCATCAGTAGTTACCAAGTGGCAACATTAAATTTGATGCCATAGTGTTAGCCTCCAACCATCTGAAATACTTTAGGCATCTCATTTTTTTCAAGGGGATGCCTTCTCCTGTGGGAAAAAATAAAGTCTCTTTTTTGCATCTGTATGTTCCTTTAAAACTATTAAGAAGGTTTGCTGCTGAAAAATTTGATCATGTCATTTGATAACTAAGGGTCTCCATATGTAAAAAAGAAAAAAAAAGTTCTTCATCAAAAAAGGAAAACCTCTAATCAAATCCTGACACTTGAGTTAAAATAATGACTATTTTTATTTTCAGTGTTTTGGGACATTACACTTCCAAACCTGAAACTTTTAGTACAAAGGGTAACTAAGCCATTAGTTAGATTTAGAGAGTAACGATGTAAGTAATAAAAATAATGACACCAAATTTCCTCTTCTCAGTTAACTTTGAAAAGGAAAACCTTATAACTAGGTACAACAGATTGAGGAAAGAGGTAATGTAAGCATCAAAAATGTGGTATTTCTCCTCACTTAAAAAAACACTTTCAAAAATAACACTGTGTGTGTGTGTATATATATATATATATATACACACACACAAAATTATAAATCTGAAGGAAATGACTTAGTAAGAGGAATTATATATATATTCCATTTCAGATAATAAGAAACTGGCATATAAATTTCAAAACCTATAAGGAGTACAGACCTTTTCTGGGATGAAATCCATGTCTGAGCTGTTTGATACAGTAGCTACTAGCTGCAAGTGGCTACTGAGCACTTAAAATACAGGTAATGGGAATGAGGAACTGAATTTTAAATTGTATCTATTTTTAATTAATTAAAATACAAATTTAAATAACCATATATGGCTAGGGATACTACGTTAAACAATACAGCTCTAGGGAACCGAAGGGAAATATTTGTACCTTAAATTCTGACTCAAATAATAAGTCTCCTTTAGATGGATATATACATAGATGCTTCTGAGACATGTTTTTTTAAATTTAGTTCTTATGATTTATATAAAAAGGAAAGGACCATAATATAACATAAGGATGCTGCTGCATTTGTGGGAACCAAATTTTCTATACTCACCTTCTAGCAAGGATTAGAACATTGGTTCCCAAGTTGGCTTTCTGTTGTAATTTCTTAAGGAGCTTCTAAAAATATGGATGCCTGGGTCTTACCCCCAAAGATTCTGGTTTAATTGGTGTGTACTGAAGCCTGGCATAAAGATTATTTAAAGCTATCCAGGTGATTCTAAGGTACAGCCAGAACTGAGTGCCACTAAACTAGAAAGAAAATAAGAAACTTTATTAAGCATAGATGCAGTATGCAACCAATGACATTTCTTTGCTGGTAGGTAAAGAGGGCCTTTTGACAACCCAGATTCAAGTTAAAACCCCTGAAGGTTAAATATGAGTTACACATTCTATACATTCAGGAATGATTTAGAATGATAGTCATAAGTTTTTGTGGTTACTGAAAGTTACTTAATTTGGTAAAAGAAATTAGCAAGGAAGAAAGCAAACTTAACATTGAGAATCAACTTGCGCATGCCAGTTTTGTATATTTTAATTTCATCCTTAAAAGTATATACAAATGAGAAAAGTAAACTTAAAGAAGTTCTCTAGGATTTGGAAGCGCATTTGTCAGAAAGCAAAGTCTTTATACTATTGCAGGATTCTCTTTGAGGCAGTTTGTTTCAGAAAATTTTCACTTTTCTGGTGTGAAAACAAAGCAAAAAAAAAAAAAAAAAAAAAAAAAAAAAAAAAGTTCTCTAGGATTTGGAAGCGCATTTGTCAGAAAGCAAAGTCTTTATACTATTGCAGGATTCTCTTTGAGGCAGTTTGTTTCAGAAAATTTTCACTTTTCTGGTGTGAAAACAAAGCAAAAAAAAAAAAAAAAAAAAAGAACAGAAAAAGCAAGATTCAAAGGTGGAGCACAGGATAAGGCAAACATGCTTAAACAACTGCTTGAACCAGGGAAAATTTATGGTTCAAATCTACACCAGCCTCTATACTAGATCATTTAGGAGATGCTACCTTTTTATCCTAAGAAATTAAACAATTGGTTTCCTACTGCCTCACAAACTGTTAGTGATAGCCACACATTCTCGGGAACAGGATAGAACAAGATGCTTATTCACCATGCCTGACACTAAACAGGAGTTAAGGGTCTTAAAGATAATTTCATTTTTTCACCAAACTGAGAAGATTACTAAAACTCCTCCTCCCCCCAAAGCAGTTTACTGACCGCAGTTTTGATGTGATATATTTATAGTGTGTAGGAAACTTTTAACTTTAACTCAGCCATTAAAAGTCCTATATTAGTTTATTAGGAGCTATTTTTAAAAAATTCTGTTCCTGAGTTGTTCAGCTCATCCTAATTTTCAAATTAAGAGAGAAAGGTGGTCAGGAAGGAAAAAAAGGTCGGGGGAGGGAGTGGAGAGAGATCCAGAGCAAGAGATCTTCAACCTTCCCATCAGCACTGATCTTTCCATCTTGACACCCAATGTCTTTTTCTCCTTTCTTGTAAAGTGACATTAACTCAAATGAGTCATACTTAGTTACATCAGAGGCCTGATAAGGGAATACTTTCAACTCACTCTTCTAATTAATGGCATAGACTTCTCCCGAAACATATTTATTCCAAAATAAGAATATGTTGACAGGAGTGACTCCTAAATGCACTGGCTTGGAGTATGGTTGTGTTTCTTTTTAATTTCAAATGGTATTAATTATTATAAAAATATTTTGTAGTTTATTTAAAAATTACACACTGTCAAAATAAGAAGAGGAAGAAAAAGAAGTATAGCATTAGTAGTTTACTCCTTATAGTCCTTTTCTCTAGTACATTTGTGGCTGTGAGATTAGATGAACTGGAAAAAATATACAATCAATTGCTCTGGGAGAAGCTACAATGCTCCCCCACCCAATACTTAACCTATTAGAGCAGAACAAAGAAAGACTTGTTTTTCTTAATAATAAAAATACATAAATTCCATTCATTTAAAGATGAACACCTATCATCTACCCAAAAACAACTGATTAGCCATTTCTCACATTCACATCCTGCACTTAAGAGGCATCCCTCCAAAAAAAAAAAGATAATGTAAGTTTTACAACTTTTGACCCCTTATCACAGTATTAAAATCTATTATTTAAACTGGTTTTAATGGAGCATGTGTGTTACTTGTGACATGAAAAGTCATTTATATTTTTGAATGCTGATAGTCACCCTCCAAAAAATAAGTAGACTTCACATGCAAGTAAAAAGTTTGGTGGGACAAATGTAAATTCAAAGATAAATCTTCATAATGGTAAAAGAATTATAATTCTCTAACTGTAAAGTGAAAAACACTATAAGATTAGACCTTTTTCTTAATAACTAACCCTAGATGGTTTTCTATTTTTAATTCCAGCTTCCATCCTACCCTCTCCCCACACATACTCCCACAAAGCCTCTAGAACATCAAAGTTTAGAACATTATGTTATGAAAAAAATATAATAAACAGGATTGGGTGATAAGATGCCTCTGTATGAATTCACTGAATCAATATATATATGCATGAATTCACTAAAAGATGCTTCTAGTGACATTAAAACGAAAAATAATTTGTCTCATAGTACCACCACAAGCAGCCAGTGAGCATGAAGCAAATTTTCACCTTGAACTTGCCAACCCAGTTATCAGCAATTTGCGAAAACACCAATCCCTCTGTTTTGGAAACGCTCGTTTCCTAATGCAGTGAGTTTTATTTTTCCATCCTTAAACTTAATTTCTAGATACAAATTTTAAAATCTTGCTAATTAGTTACCAGCGCCCTTCATCCCACAGATCAGGTGTCCTGCATTCTGTTTAGGTCCCGCCTTGAAAACAAACCCGATTGCCCCATTTTCTGAGAGCTAAACTCAGCTCCAGGCAGCTCCCTGTGAAGTCACGGCGTTTGTTGTTTCAAAGATGTAATTAAACGAATATGACACAAGGCTGTCAAAGAGATTAGTTGGACGTGTGTGGAGGTGTCGATCATATATGTGTGAGGCCAATGAAAACTGAATTGCTGTAAAAATGTCTCTTAGTGATAATATTTCTCCCCATATTCCCTTCTCCAATACATTCATAACAGAAGGAAATTAAACTTGATAAGGATTTTCTTCACTTGGGTTTAACTTAGCTTTCTACACTTACAGTAAGTAATCATGTAATGAGCAAGGGGCGGGGGGCGGGGAGAGGGAGTTTTAACTCAGCACGGAGAAAAGCAATAAAAGAGCACGCATCAGGCAGTGTCTCTCCCTCTGTCCCCTCTAACCCTCTTCCCCACCCCACCCCCCTCTTCTCCGGGCTCTTACACATACACATTCTTCTGGGCGGCCTCTAACCACACCATCTCCACAATCATTTACAGAAATTAGAAACAGACTCCGGGAGCCCTCAGCACGCACAGAGCAGAGCTGTACAAGCATGAGGGGGCAATGTCACTCCCTACTACCCTACAACCTCTTAACCCCCCCCCCCCCCGTGGGGTTTCATTCCCAAGAATGCAGCTTTCTTCCGCGGAGGAGGTGGGTCTGCCTAAATGAAATTTCATCTCATCCTCCCCTACCCGTCACCCCACCCCCACTCTAACATACAAAAACACTCCCTCACCAAAACCAAAGAAAAGTTCCTTCCACCAGCGCAACCGAGGAGCTGGGTTCAGGGGTTGGAGCAAAAGCAGGGAGTGGAGGGAGACTGCGAGTGCGATGCACTTCGTTCGGCACTTCTGCACATCCCGTCCAGAGCCCCGGGCCGCTCTCGTCCTTACCCGCTCGTCCGGAGGCCGGGTCGGCTACTGGCGCGCGGGGCGAGGGCTGCGGGGACGCGGCGTCGGGGCGGGCCGCCGTTGTTTCCATATTCTCACCGGGCGATTTGGGCTTTGAAAGGGTGAGGAGAAGGGGAGAGAGAAAGAGCAGGGCTGTGCCAGCTCCCTGCAGCAATATAGCAATCTTGAAATGGCGGGGTCAGTGAAAACAGTTCGGTGAGTTTTCCCACAGTTGTAAAGTGATCTTCAAAGGTGTGGTGACAACACAACCTGGATGCCATCGGGAAAACTCAAAGTCTCATATTTTTGAAAAAACATGTAAATGCTTGTCTTGTTATTTTCCCTTCGAAACTAAGATAAATCTGAAGTTTAAATTTTTAAGTAAAAGATAATCGATAAAATAACCTCCATTTTTCTATACGCACTACAAGTTGGCGAAGGTGTATCCTAGTAGCTATTCCTCTCCTGCAAGCTAAAAGATTTGAGTTGCAATAATTTACAAGGGAGTCGAGCGGGAGCCTGGGGACGGGGAGAAGAGGAGCAGCATCTCCTCCTCCTCCTCCACTCCTCGGAAACGCCCCTCCGGCGGCGACCCCCGCCGGCCGCCCGATCCCCGAGCGCTCGCGCACCCTCGCCGCCCTACTGTGCCCTGCGCCCCTCCACGAGCTTCACCAAAACCCTCTGGCGCGGGCGGCTCAACTCCTGTCGCCGGCTCTGAGCGCTGCCGAGGCGGCTGAGGCGGACCGAGGAGCCAGGGAGTGCTGCTCGCCAGCACGACGTTTTCTAGGGGCCGTGTTCATGGTGTGTCACCCTCGCCGCGGTGTGGCCGCCGGCGCTACTCGCACGACTCCGGCTCCACCTCAGCCTGCCGCGTCGGCCCCGCCCCCGGGCCTGTCAATCAACCCTTCCGGGGCTCCCGGAGGACTACGGATCTGCGACCCGGCGCTCCGCTCGATCTCATTGGCCTGTCTGGCCTCCAGCCCCGCCCCCTCCCTAGGGACGAAGTCACCCGGGAGACCGGCGCCCCGGTTCCCATGGCAACCGGTGCCTTGGGCCTGGCTTTTCGCGTTCCTCTGACTAGCCAGAAGCTCGGGTTGGTGGCCCAGCAACAAAGTTCCTAGCCCCTGCGGTTTGGACTACCACATTAGGCCAAGTTGAAAATGCAGCTGACGGCTCCCACATTTCCAACTTCAGAAACAGAACTTTTTGGCTCTGGGGAGTGTGGGGGAGAGTGAAAAATGCATAACTGCTTGCTCTTCTATCAATCTAAATAACCCCTCCCCCTTGTCCTTCCCTGCCTCTCAGCCTTGTTTCCATATTCTCACCGGGCGATTTGGGCTTTGAAAGGGTGAGGAGAAGGGGAGAGAGAAAGAGCAGGGCTGTGCCAGCTCCCTGCAGCAATATAGCAATCTTGAAATGGCGGGGTCAGTGAAAACAGTTCGGTGAGTTTTCCCACAGTTGTAAAGTGATCTTCAAAGGTGTGGTGACAACACAACCTGGATGCCATCGGGAAAACTCAAAGTCTCATATTTTTGAAAAAACATGTAAATGCTTGTCTTGTTATTTTCCCTTCGAAACTAAGATAAATCTGAAGTTTAAATTTTTAAGTAAAAGATAATCGATAAAATAACCTCCATTTTTCTATACGCACTACAAGTTGGCGAAGGTGTATCCTAGTAGCTATTCCTCTCCTGCAAGCTAAAAGATTTGAGTTGCAATAATTTACAAGGGAGTCTTGCTGAATTCATAAGCAAATAAAAACTTGTGATATGAGTTTTGCAAGTTTTGGTTTATTCTCAGAAGCATAAGGTAACTTGGTCCACTTTGGACAGGGGATCTGGGGATAGATTTAGTCTGGGACCCCGAGTGTTGAACCCTAGGTGAATCTGAACTTCATGGCTAGCTACAAAATGGAGAGATCTGAGGCTTATCTGGCTTCCCCCCCAAAGTCAAAGCTGTTCTCTAATCCCTGAAGCTGCTGTACGTGTATGATAAATGAGGGAATTAACAGTAATGACTTACCTTCGCCAGCACTTGAGTTTTCACTATCTCGTTTACTAAATGAATAACTGTGATGGGTGTCTTCAGTCAAATATGCCTTGCAAGTATGCATTGAATGCAATTACTCACGGTGCTAAACATAATGGAAAATGCACAGCAGAATTTTAAGTTAAGGTCCCTGACCTCAAGAGCTAACCACTGAAATGAGAAAGAAAACTAATGCTCTTGAAACCATTTGAGAACAATTATAGCTAGCATGTGCAGCCAAACTTTGAGGAAAGTAGCAAATAAGAGAAAGTCTAGGTAGAATGGGCTGGATTAATCAAGTTATGGAGGAGGGAAATATATACTGGGCTTTGAAGGGTAGCTTGTGGGATAAATGAAGCAAAGATAAGGATAGGCAGTTGAGGGAAACAGCAAAACCAAAGAGCAGCAGCAGGAACGAATGGTGAAAGTAAATAACAGTGAGAAGCCCAGGCTGCTTGAACTGGAGACAGAAATGAATGACTGCAGCCCTTTTCCGAGCCCTTCCCCCACTTTTAAATGTTCTGGTTCCTGTATCAGGGAGGTGAGATAGAGAGGGAGAGGCAGGTTTGGAACAACAAAAACTTTCAGGGAACGTCTGCCTGTTTGCCACTGAAAGAAAGTTTATATATTTATGAAAGCAATAAAAAAAGAAAAGAAAGAAAAGAAATATCCATAATACCTGCAGTAGCTTGTGAATTCATGTCAGAAAGAAGTTATAGAGAGTATAGTGTCGTAAATTTTCACAAAAGTAGACAAATTACAGTGTTGTGAGCTTTTTTTTTTCCCTTTTGCATTAAGGCCGTTTCAGGTGGTTGCCCTCAAGGCTTTTTCACCAGTAATCCCTCTGTTTTGGATGAGCTGAAAGGCTGGTTTTAAAATAAAACCTGATAAAGAGTACACAAAGGGGAAATCTATAGGTTAATCTCCTTTTGGATGTACTGTACAAATCAAAATAAAATATTAACAAATAGAAGCCAGCACTACATTACAAATGATACGCCAAAATTAAGAGGAATTATTCCAGATATATAGGAATGTTTAATAATAAAACATTTTTTTTGTATAGTTGACTATATTAATAGTTCAAAGGAGAAGAACAGTATGGGTGTCTCAAGTGATGCTGAAAGGATTTTATAAAATCCAGCATCATTGGCATCATTCCTGATAAAAAATTTTGAAAAATTTGGAGTACACATGTATATGCTGTATAAAACCAGCAACTTGCTTTATAATGAAACACTGTAATTATTCCCATGGAAGTCAGGAAAAAAGCAAGAATGCTCACCATCACACAATGTAACAATGGAGTTGATAGCCAATTCAGTTAAATATGAAATAGAAATAAGAAGTTAAATACTGTCAGTAAGTCAGGACTGTCATTTGTTTGCAAATGATATGAAACCCCTAAAGAATCAACTGAAAAGCACTTAGAAGCAATAAGGATGAATTATGGTAACCAGTTTTAAAACAAAAATAAAAATACTTGTTTAACTGTTGGCAGGTTAGCTCGGGTGGTCAGAGGGTGGTGCTGATAGCAGACAGTCCAGAGTTAGATAGCAGACAGTCACCAAAAAAAAAAAAAAGGTAACTAGTTATAAAATTAACATACAAAAATCCAGAACTTTCTCACATATGAACCATAACCAATTAGAAAATACAATATATGGGCCGGCCCAGTGGCGCACTGGAGAGTGCGCCACTTGGGAGCGCGGAGGCGCTCCCACTGAGGGTTCGGATCCCATGTGGAGACTGGTTCCCGCTCACTGGCTGAGCGCCGTGCAGGCACAACACCGAGGGTTGCGATCCCGTTGCCGGTCAGTAAAAAAAAGACAAAAAGGAAAAAAAAAGAAAATACAATATAAAAGAATCCTGCTTATAATAACTGCAAAAAATTAAATAACTGAAAATAAGTACTAAAATAAATTTATAACACCTACTTTTAAAATAATAAACATGACACACAAGAATGTTTGAAATAAAGAGATGTACTTTTAAATTAAATACCAAGATTCAAAAATCATATAATTTTAATAACTTTTAAAAGTCATCTAGTATATTCTAATCAAATGTCTAACAAATGTCATACCTTTGTGAATTTGATAAAATAATTTAAAAATCTATTTAGAAGAGTATCATTCAAAAATACCAAGAGGAATTACACTAAAGATTATTCAAATAAATTATAAATTACAATGATTAGCAGCAGACTAAAGTAACCAATTAGATACAGTATATGGTAAAGGGGGGATGTGTATCATTCAATATACGGTATTGAGAAACATAGCTATTTCCTGTGTATCTTTTTAGACACACACACCTAAATGTCTTTTTTCAAAGGGTATTACTCATCTAATACCTTGACTTTTTAAAAACTTCATAATATCTCTTTGATCTGTATTATCAGATCCTTTAGATGGGCCTAGTTCTTTTAAAAAGCTACATAGTTTTCTATTACTTCGATATAGCATAATTTATTTAACTCTTCCCTTTTTGATTGACTCATAGGTTATTCCCAAACTTTTGCTATTCCTTACAAGTTGAAATACATTTCATTTTACCTGGTCCTGGCATTCATGTGGTATAGATCTGTAGATTCAGCTTCTAGAAGTGTAATTGCTGGATTAAGGAGTAGGTATGTTTTACATTTTAATAGACAAAACAAAGCTGCCCTCCAGAGAAGTGGTACAAGTCACAGTCATCTTAACAAAGGTGGAAAGTTTGATAGCACACTGTGTTTCCCCGCATCCTCACCAATATGGCATTACCAAACTATTTTGATTTTTGCCAATCTAATAGGTACAAAATGATATTTCATTACAGGTATAATTTTCATTTTTATTATGAACATCTTTTGTATGCTTACAAGTCATTTTCTTTTCTGCTACCAAAGATATTGTCCCATGTTTTCTTCTAGAACTTTTATGGCTTTGTTTTTCATATTTTGTTCTTTGATCTATATGGAATTTATTTTGGTGGTAGCAGCAGCTACCCATTCATCCCCACATCTCTACCTAATAGTTCAAAATGAAATGCTCTCTGTATTATATACAAAGTCCTGTATGTTTTAGAGTCTATTTCTAAGCTTTATTTGTTTGGTACCATTTAGATTTCAATGTAAAACATGAAATTACAAAATATTAGAAGGAGGTATGAGTGAATTCACTCAAAATCTTAGAGTAAATATGGTTTTTCTACACATGATTAAAAACTAGTAAACTTAAAGAAAATAATTTGGAAATATTACTACATAAAATATAAAGTTTCTGTATAGTGATACAAAACAACAAACAAAAAGCCTTAGAGTTAAAAAAAAATACCTTTGGAATAGTATTTAGTTATAACCAATATAACTGACAAAGGGTCAATACCTTCAAGATAAAAAAGGAACTTACAAATGAATAATTTAAAAAAGTGACTTAAGGCTGTGGGTAATGGGAAAAGACATGAATAGAAAGTTTACAAAAGGAGAAATATAGAAAAGTAATGAATATTTGAAAATTTAACAACTATGCTAAAGAAAAAAAAATTAAAACAAAAATGAGATTTATGTATTAGAAACTTGGTCCCTACTGTGACTGTTAAGAAGGTAGGAAATCCTGTTATGGTAATTGAAAGGTGGAGCCTTGAAGAGGTGATTAGATTGTAGGACCATGCAGTAGTGAATGAATTAAAAATGGTGGTCAGGGGCATGGTTCTGAGGGCTTTAAAAGAAGAGAGAGAAGGGTCTCTCTCTCTCTGCTTCTACCATCTTGCAAGGTGAGACCCCTGGGTCACTGTCACCACCATCAGATGGACTCTGGATTTCCCAGCCTCAGAAACTAAGCAATAAATTTTGTTTTCTTTCTAAATTACCCAGTTCCAGGTATTTTGTTATAAGCAACAGAAATGGACTAGTACACTATCAAATTGGAAATTTTTTTTTTTTTTTTCCTTTTTGTCTTTTTTCGTGACCGGCAATGGATCGCAACCCTCAGTGTCACGCCCATACCGGGCCGGGACCAGCAACGGAATCACAACCCTCGGTGTTGCGTCCGCACCTCGCTCAGCCAGTGAGCGGCTCAGCCAGTGAGCGGCCGGTCTGTATGTGGGATCCGAACCCTCGGCGGGAGCGCAGCCGCGCTTCCCACGCGGCGCACTGTAGCAGTGCGCCACCAGGCCGGCCCATCAAATTGGAAATATTTTTAAAGACTTACAATATCTAGTATTTGTGAAAATGTGTGAAGTAGATAACATCCCATTATTGCTGGTACAATTATAGGTTGGTTTATTCCATTTGGGAGTGCAATTTCAATGTCTTTCACAATTTTTAATGTTTATATCATTTAACCTATTCCACTTTGGAAAGTTACCCTATAGATATATTTACATACATGGTCAGAGATATGATCAAAGATATTTATTGCTGTATTGTTGGTAGTCATAAAATTTAAAACAAAATAAATGTCCATAATAGCAGAATGATTAAACTATGATGTACCCATATATATTTTCTAGTGACAAAATCAAGTTGTCATGCAGTATGATCTGATTTCTGTTCAATAGTACTTATATGTATATATACATATGGAGATATTTATAGTGTTAACAATGTTTCTCTGAGGATTAGCATTACAGAAAACGTTGCATTTCTGAAATATTTTTCTTTAAAATCTTTACCATAAGCATATGTTACTTTTGTTATAAAAGGTCAGCATAGATTTTTACTACTAATAATAAAGGAATTAAAAGCTGGCCATAACACAAATTTAATAGGGCTCCAAGTGGCATTTGAGCCTCAGAATGTTCGTCACTTAGGGGCCAAACTTGAGGAACACTCTAAGCCAGAAGTTTTTATGTGGGACCCATGGACCACCCCACAATGGATTGTATTTCAAGTATGTATGTTTGTGCTTTTTTCTAAGGAAAGCATCCATATGTTTCAAAAAATTCACAAAGGGGTTTAACTCTCTCCAAAATATTAAGATTGCGTTCTTTAAATGCCAATGATTTAAAAAACACCTTTTACCTCAAAGGTTGAAATGAATTCTGGGCTAATCTAAATCTGTAAATAGCAATGTTTTTCCAGCTGTCTTCTTGTGTTCATCTCAATGTGAAATATTTGTATTTTCACTTGTACCAGCTATGTTAGTGTTTTCCCCTCCTTTAAACACAGAAACATATTAGATTTTCTTGCTTACAGAGTAAGGACTGTGATGGGAACTTTGCCCAGGTGAGAAGCAGAAGCAAGATAAGTAATCCACCAAAACATGAGCAGGTAATTGGAGCACAGAGTCTGACAGTACTTAAGGAAGACTTTGTAAGGCAGTACCAACACTTCCAAGTGAACCAAGAATTAGCTAGGAGAAAAATGCACTGATGGAAACCAGATAGGAGTACAATTACCCTTAGGTCCATTGAATAAACAGGTTATTTTCTTTTGTAGTAGCTGAACCATCTTAAAAATTTGAGAATTCCCCTAGGATGTAGAGTTACATGACAGCAATGGCATAGATAACTCTGAACATTGGGAGGCAGCCTGGTAGCTCAGTACATTGAAAAGAACCTAGTGTTTGCCTCAGAAGACCTAAGGACAAATCCTGGCAAGCCACCTAACTTCTTTGAGTCTCATTTTCCTTATTTATGAAGTGAAGGAAATAAGAATAGCTACTATGTTCCACACAATGTAATGTTCTTTCAGTATTCATCAGGATCAAACAAAATATGTGTGTGAAAACTGTTTGTAAACTTTAAAGCACTGTTGTGAAAAATCAAACAATAATAAAAATCTGTATGGGTGTTGGAATTAGTGAATGTTTTAGACTTGAGATAATTTTTAAAAATAATCTCCTTCATTCTGAAGAGAAAATTTGGAAAATGATTATTAGGTACCAGAACTAGTTAGCTCAATGAAAGATTAAGTCAGAAAAATTTAGCTGTGGTACTCCCATAATTTCCATTTTTCTTTGCCAACCAACTTCCTTTTGATACTTAGCTCTTTTCCAGTTTCTCCACATTTTCCCCAAACTGACCTAGGATCGTTAATTATTCTGGTTAAGTCTGGCTACATGTTAGGCTAAAAGCAGTCACCAATTCCTACTTGATTTGCCAGGTGCTTCAAGGTTCTACCTGAACCAAAACATTCCCTCATCTAAATTCCTTGGCTGGACATTCTCACGTTTAGTCACTATTGAGTTAAACTGCAAAGGTGTTACCTTTAGAGGCTCATAGTTAAAACTCACTTTACCCTCTAGCTTTCTCTCTTCACTCATTAGTGTGGTTTGATTTATCAGATTAGATAGTTGTCACTTTAAACCCTGAAGGAGAGAGATACTAGAGCAGTAAATTTTAATTAATGAAGGGGAAGGAGTAAATAAGGGAAGCCAGTGTCGATGATGAATGGAAGAGAGAGAGAGAGGGAGAGAGAGAGGAATTTGGTGGGG
Source organism: Galeopterus variegatus (assembly GCF_000696425.1). Lineage (NCBI taxonomy): Eukaryota > Metazoa > Chordata > Mammalia > Dermoptera > Cynocephalidae > Galeopterus > Galeopterus variegatus. The sequence goes on from NW_007726507.1 coordinate 288,019, forward strand.
GAAGAGGTATGTAGTATGAGGGTTACCCTCAGGGCTGATGATACCAAGGGAGGGGATCAGGGAAGTATACATAGTACTAAAGGGGTGTGGCACTGAAGTCAAATTGCCTGATTCACAATTTTTACTAGGGTTGGTCCTGTCTCTGACTCATTTCTACTACTTGTCCTGGCAAGTTATGTAACCACCTATTCAATTTGGTTGAAGAGAGTATGGCAAATAAGCATATCCCTTCTATTTTTGAAAGTTAGCCATGTTAGAACATACCCTAAGTAATTTAATATGAACATGCTCTCATCTATACCTGACCCATGAAGACTTGCCTTAGAGTTCATGTCTGCTAATCTTGATTTTTTTTAAGTGTTCCCAGAAATGGAGACCAAGACAGAAGTTGAGCTTTCTACTTTATGTTCTGTTTTAAAGTGATTTCACACTGTCTGACGGGAGTGAGCTGCTGTGCAAGAAAGTTGATCATTAAAGGCTTTGTTAGGTGGGGTTGGAGTGTTTGATAAAACAAAGCATCAGTTTGAAAAAAAGATTTTCAGTTTATTGCCTTGATTTTAGTAGAAAACACAGGAGGAAAATGGTCTTATCTACAGAGGCTAATTATCAATTTAGGGTCAAATCCAGACTTGTAATATTCATATAAAATGGGGAAATGATGAAGCTGCCACATTTGACAGCAACATGAAGAGAAAGAATTTGTCTTAGAGAGCAGAAACTGTCAGGAGTAGTTTTTCAGCTAATCAAAAAAGTTAAAATAGAAACCAAAAAAAGTTATGCATGTATAACTTAAGCATATTATTTTTACTAAAAACCTATCATTAGGCATTTGTTAAGCAATCTTTTGATGTTGGGCCAAGGCCTTTTGACCATGGATCTGCTGTTGAGAATTCTAGGTTGTTTTCTCTACATAAACCCTTCCCATTATGCAAAATCAGTTTTGTTTTGGTTTTTGTTAAAGGGAATGGAAAACTGAAGGACACTTGTGAAACAATTTGAGTTTAGAATGCTTCTATATTTGTGTAATATATTCCAGGTTTCTTGCCCATGATAATTTGTGGTAGTTATTTGTCTTTCCATGACATTCAACTTTGTTTTTTAAAAATTGTGGAAAAATATACATAGCATAAAATTTATCACTTTAACCATTTTTAAGTGTTGATTTCATTTTAATAGAAAAAAGTATCTTTTTTACTTACATTCAGTAAAGTATATCAAAATTAAATTACGTAATTACTCTAGTCACTCAGCTTTCAGTAAACGTTCTCTTGTTCTAATGTGCTTGGGTGATCCTCCTTTCTCCTGTCCAGTTCTCCTAATAAGAAAGTCTTCACAGTACCACCAACGGCGATTTGAATTGGAAAAGGAGTTAAAGCATCTGTTAGCCAAAAATCACTTTCTTTATAGCGCACTCACCAGCCTGGGCTATGGACTGGATTCCAGTCACATTAATAATGCAAATGTAGCCCCATCTGCTCTTGTAGGACCTCCAAAGTCCTGAAAATTTCTTACCTACTTGCAATATTTCTAGTATTCTCCAAGAGATATTTCACACATGCTCTGTAAATTCATCTTTGTTTTCCTACTAAAACATTCTCCTAAAAGTCTGATAACTGAACATCACTTGTGAAAAAGTGCCTGTGACTTCCACTCTTGCTGATCCCCTCCATTAGAGAATTAATGTTGGTGTCGTAGGGATTGTCTCTCAGTGCTCCCCAAACTGCCTGCCAAAGAACCAAAGCTGGGCTGGACATACCTACAGAAATGAGGTCACCTCTATGCCACACTTAGTCACTTGATTCTTGAAGCAGCACTGCTGCGCTCATTAGATTACAAAGTCTTTGAAAAAATTGATTATTTTATGTGGTCGGAGGGGAAGGAAGGTAGTCACCATCCCATGCCTCCCCCATTACTCTCGTCACTCTATACACACACATTTACACATATACACACACACTTACACACATATATACATATACTTTCTGTCCTTCAACCAAAAGTAAGAGCACTTCTGTGTATAAACTCATTCATATGGATACTTTGAGAGATCACCAGCCTTCCCTTTCAGCAAACAGCCAGACTCTGATAATCAGAATATTGCAGTGAGGAGGAAGGTGAGTACCATTCTCCTTAAGAGAGGTATCTTATACTTAAAGCACTGTCACCTACTTTGAGCATCTGATCATGTTTTTCTTAGTAGAACATGAACTCTTTGAGGGCAATGCATCAAAAAAGCTATTGGCTCCAAGTAATAGGGAATCTGATCATCAGTGGCTTAAACAGAAAGGGTCATTTTCTCACATAAGAAACCAGGTGGTAGGCAGCCGCTTATGGTGATGCAGTAGCTAAACAATGTTCAAGCCAGGATCACTGCAAATCTCTTTGCCTTCCTCTTACAACCACAAGAGGACTGCTGCAACTCCAGACATCTAATCCTATTTCAAGACCAAAAGAAGGATGAAAAACTGTGGGGCCAACCTTGGCTTTCCCTTTTTTTAGTACAGAAAATTTAAAGCTTTTCCCAAAAAGACATCTTGCCAGTACTCTTTCACCTACATATTGTTGGCCAGAATCATGTCACATGGCCACTTCTGACTACAAGGAAAGCAAGGGAGCAAGTGCTTAGCTTTTCTAGCCTCTAGTGAAAGCAGGCACAGGAAACACAGATTGGAAATAAATATTGGTTTATTTAGGCAACCGTCAGTCTCTGCTACTTTAGTATCCCTAGCATGGGGGTACTACCGGCAAAGTTAATGTTCAGTGGGTGGTGAGGGTAGTATGAGGAGGTCATTTGGATGTATTAACAATAAATTTTTTCATGAATCTCTAATTAAGTAAACAGGCAAGATCTTTATGAGTTATTTCAACTTAAAACCATTTTTAAATGAGTTATTTGGCTTTCGAATAATACAATAATATTTTCATAAAACAATGATTAATTTTTAAACTACATTAATAATCATATTAATAACATGTTCAACTATAACTACAGTAGCAAGATCAAAGTATAAATGTCAGTTATCAACGAAAATGCAAGAATCTTATAAAAGCAGTTAAATTTTATGTTAAGTATCATTGGTCTCTTAGCTATGACAGAAAATTTTCAAAGTCTGTTGGTTTAGTTCCCACTTTCTGTTTGACAGTCATCAGTGCCAGACCACTGCCTCTCTCTTCCCCCACAGTATCATTTGTATAATTGTGTGTGGGGGTTTTTTTGTTGTTGTTGTTTAAGATGACACAGGTATTTCAGTCTCGCTCTAGTTATAGATTAAACCAAGTAAAATGTAATATGTCTAAGGCACAAGAGGCCTGTTTTGGAAGGAAAAACGAAGAGCCAGGATAGTTATTTGATATGTTCATGAATGAAGTTAAGGTTTGCATAATTTTGGTAAAACCAAAGTTCTGAATTTATATTTACATAATATGTGCAAAATTCCTTGCTTGATCTTGTTGTTTCATTCTACTTTTGTAATCATTGCCTAAAAAGCATGCATTTACATTAGTACAATATTATATACATTACTACAATATAAATATAAATGCATTTACATTAGTACATTTATACTGTACTTCTAACAAAGTAAACAAAAATGCATTTAAAAAATGCATTTAAAAATTTAGCTATTTTACGTTGGGCTTTTAAATTTCATCTTCCCAAAGGGGATTGTTTTGACTTTGAAAGAGCTAGAGATTACTTTTGACTTACCTTCTCTATTTTTTCCTAAATGGGTCTTATATTTATTATTACTTTTACTTTTACAGATTGGAAACAATGAAATATTTCTTGTACTTTTGAATACAAAGCAGAAACTTATCAATTCACTATGAAGCTCCTGAGAATTCCTATTACACTTGGCACCTGGTAAATAACATTTTAACAAAAAATAAATTCCTATTTGGACATTAATTGTGCAAACTACTTGATTTACATGCTGCCTCAGTGTTTGAAGATAAATATAAATGACTTACATTTTAGTAATTCACAGAGACTCGTCAATGCCAGCTAATAACACACAAGAACATGCAGTCCAGTTGGTGTCCAATTAATAATGTTTTTGAAAATTGATAGTCTATTCCAAGATGCATAGAGAGAGATTGTATAAAGAATTTAGAGTTCGTACACCTCATCTTCACACACACACACACACACACAATATCAAAGAAAGATAACTTGGTTATGCAAAACTGAACAGAAGTAAATTTAAATTTGTTCAGACAGAACACCTCCTGGAAAAATTTGGTGTGATTGAAATATCACTGATTGAGTTCTGACAAAGTACTTGCCATTTTTTGCTTGTTTTTATTTTCATGATTGAGAACATACATAATTTTCATGGAAAAAATCTTGATTTAATTATCTTAATTAGAGAGCTGATATAATATTATATTTGACAGCATTATCATGTTTCTAATAGCACATTATTAATTTTGAATCTCTGGGAAAGTTGGAAGAGGCATTTGCCTCCTTCTTACTTCGCTATGGTAGTTAAGCAATAGATAGTAAATTTATTCTAATTATTTTACAAATGTTAATTTTTTTCCACCTTTTTTTATTTTTGGCAGCTGGGTGGTATGCGGATCCAAACCCTGGACCTTGGTATAATAGCACCATGCTGTAACCAGCTCAGCTAACCAGTCAGCCCTCTTCCTTTTGTGTGGTATGGAGCTAATCGTTCCATTTCTTTCTGTAGGTTGTTCTTTCAAACAAGGGTATGTCCATATGCCTTAAGAAATTCAAACACAGTGCAATATCCACTGATTGTCTCCTAGTTCATCTCCCTTAGTTTTGGGAAGTAAGTTTGATCCATAAAAGACAAAGAAATCTCTTTTCTCACTTGAAATAGAAGAAGGCCAACTAATTTAATATGTACCCCAAAGATAATATTAATTTGAATTGGAGTACAAGACCATTTATACAAAGACAATTGACCATAAGGTAATGAGTCTCCTGTGTCTTTAGAATAGGCTTTGCTCTTTGGAAGAATCTTGGAATGGCCACAAAGAAACTCCCACCTTCTTTTGATTTCACAGTTCCAGGCCAAATCAGCCTGTTAAGCCCCAGGAAGAAGGATATTCCTAGGTTAACTTGGTGTATGGTTGTCATGTGTTGCATTATTCTTTCTTTCCTCTACCAAGTCTCCATTCTGAGCTTCACTCAAAGAAAAATGATCCCAACTGACTTGTCCATGTTGCGAGGGGTAGGGGAAAGGGTCTAACTATTTACACAATCCCAAGCACCTTAGCTCCCATTACTATCTTGCTGTGGAAAAAATAATAACTTCAGTGTGATTACTTAGGCTTTTAGCATTTGTTTTATGATCTTTGACTGTATCAGGAATGATATTTTTTAAAATATGAGAAATTCTTTGATAAAGCTGCATATTATTTAAAAATTTAGGTAATTAGTATTTAGAAATACAGAAAATGATACAAAATTGAGCCAAATTAAGACCATTGCTTTACTTTTATACAAAAAATATTTTGAGGTTTCATTATGAATTTTTTTCCAAACATATCACTGGTTAAAGTACAAGTTTTCTTCAAATTGGCTTAACTAGCAACTTTTAAAAACATTCTGAGAATGTTAAAAAAGACACCTGATTTTTAAATATTTTTCTTTTTGTGTATCTGAGAACTGAAAAACTTAAAAAAATTGTTAAATAATTATTATGATAGACAATATTTTTAATAGAGATATTATTTCTCTGGACTTGAATTTTCTCATTTGTTAAGTGGTAAGTATCACTAAGATGTCTAGACTTCAACTAACATATTAAATTTTATTCCAAATTATGTTATGTAAAACAAAGCAAGACATAGAAGAGTGAATATGGGAAATATAGGAATATATATATATACACACATATACATATACACACACACATATGTTTGTACAGTAGTCCCTTCTTACCTGAGGTTTTGCTTTCTGCAGTTTCAATTACCCATGTACAGGACGATAAAATATTTTGAGAGAGATAGACCAAATTAGCATAACTTTTGTTGCAGTATCTTGTTATAATTGTTCTGTTTTATTATTAGTTATCGTTGTTAATCTCTTACTGTGCCTAATTTATAAATTAAACTATCATAGGTACATATATATAGAAAAAAATGTAGTGTGTGTCACATTCAGTACTATCCATGGTTTCAGGCATCCACTGGGGGTCTTGGAATGTATCCTTCTTGGATAAGGGGGGTCTACTGTATTTACATAAAAAAACACTGAGAGGATTCATACTATTAAAAATGGTTATCAGTAGGGGACAGGAAACAATGGAGTGAATGTGGACAGCAGCATGTGCAAGACTTCTCACTGTATACATTTTGATATATTTTTGCTTTTAGAAACATGAAATTACCTAGTCACAGAAAAGGAGCACATATAGAGAAACTTAAACAGGAAAAAAGACACCTGAGGAAAGAAAATAGAGATAGGGAGGAGGAAATAGAGATGAGGAAGATTCTTGCAGATGGCTTTTGCTTTCTCTGAATAAGGGGAGAGATAATTTGCAGGTACAATGTATTGCTGTAGTAGTGACATGAATTTAGTATCATTCTTCCTAGTTAAATTAAAGGCATATTGTTACTGGTAGAAAATTTGGGGAGTGGGGGTGAGTTTCCAAGTTAGATTTGTATTTTCTATATGGGTTTTTAAAGATGACATGATATTTATGAATTTAAAAATAGTTATTAAGAATGAAAGTGTCATTCTTATTTCATCTCCTTTCAGTGTTTTTTAAACAACTTCATTGTTCCTCTAATATAGATGTTTTTATATATGTAATGATAGAGTTGGCAATCTATCATTATCTAGTAAAGCTATTTTTTGTCGTTGTTTTGTTTGCTTATAAGGTCTGAATAGCTTTTCCATAGCAAATCTGGATCTTCAGGATTTTCTGTCTGAAATGCTTCATTATGTTGCAAGTTGGAACTTGATGTTGAAGATGTCGATCAAAACAAAACTTCTCTTTTTGTATATTTTCTCCTCCATGAACATTTTTTTTCTTCTTTTTCACTCATTACAAAAATTTATTGAGAGATAACACTTATAAACTGCATTTTAACAAATACTCCTAAATATGAGCAACAATGATTAAACTAAAGATAGTCTATGATTTGAATGTTCACGATTATTTTAACATTTAAAAATAAACATATCATAATTCAAATAGTTTTTCTTCAGGTCTTTTAAGAGAACAACAAAAAACAACACACGGAACAATAATTGTCCATTGCCCTTTATTCCCCACTCCAGATTATCTTTCCATAGAGGCAACCACTTTCAATTCTTCCAGCTCTTCTGATATTTAGCTTCATGTTTCTAAATAACATCAGTAGACTGCCGTTGTAAGGCAGCATATTAATGTGGTCAAAAGCTGCTAGTACGTAAATCCTAGCTCTGCTGCTCCTCGTTTTTGTCCATCTTGGGCATTCTTTCTTAACTAAGGTACAAGTGATATTTTTGTGTCATAATCATTTGTTGTAGGGAGCTGTGCTACACATCATAAAATGTTTAACAACATCCCTGGCCTCCACTCATTAGATGCTAGTAGCACCCCCACCCCAGCTGTAACAACTAGAAATGTCTCTAGGTATTGCCAAATGTTTCCGAGGGTGGTTGGGGGTGGGCAAAATCACTCCCAGTTGAAAACCAGTGAACTTGGGCAAGTTAACTAAGTTGTTTTCTGTGCTTTTGCTCCCTCATCAGCAAATTGAAATTAATAATAATACCCTACCTCATACAGCCAATAGCAGGATTAGATGTACAGTATTTGTGAAGCACTCACTACCTAGCACATAGTAAGTATTCTGTAAATATTTGCTCAATAAAATATTTTGAACTTTTCAGCTCTATGTTTTATCCACTAGGCTTCTTATCCCCCGTGTTTTCCTAATACAGTTATCACAATTGCTGCACATGTCAACATTTAGTTTTTATAATTAGTGTGACCATGTAATTACTCAAAACTGAGTCACCTAGTATATTAGGATTATATATTTTTTGTGTGCAATTTTCTTTTTCTCCTAGAAGAAATAATTGCCCTTTTTTGTTTGCTTAGTTTTCTATGTACCTAAATGTCTATAAATTACTTATCAGAAACATGAATCTACTCTAAGATTGGACACAATTACCAAACAAACAATTTTCCCCCCTCAGGGACATTCTTACTAGAGCTTTGCATTCTCTTGCTCCAATATGGACTTGTTGCTCTCTAGACCTGCTGCACAGATGTCATCCTGGAATTTCCTTGTACCATTGTCCTGGGGATTCCCCTCGTCCTTATAGTGTGTTTGATCCCCTATTTTTGGATCTTATGCTTTTTTTCTCTTCTAGTTTGCTCTCTTCATTTAATGGGATATCTCTTCCAGTAGACCTAAAAATATATTTATTCTAAATATAATGTTGGAAATTATTTTCCATCAAAATATTAAAGGAATTGCTCCATTGTCTCTTGACTATAGCAGTTGAAAAGTCTGTTATTCCAGTTCCTGAGTTTTTGTATAAAAATTATTTTCCCTCAGTGAAAAGTTTGGGGTCTTTTTCCATGGTATTTGGAAATTTCACAATAATGAGCCTAATATAAGTTTTTTTTAACTCATTGTGCTGGACACTAGAAATTCAGGCCTTTCAGTCTGAGAAATGTTCCTGTAATATAACTCCATTAACTCCTCTGCCTGCCCCCAATCCCACCCCAATATCTCTGCTCTCTATTTGTGGAGCTACCATTAATCAGATGCTGAACCTCTAATTTTCTTATGCTTTTTCTTACTAATTTTCTTCTTATCTTCCCCCACCCCCACCCTGCATTTTCTGGGAAATTTTTAAAATGTCATTTTTGTTTGTTTTTGAATTTTTTATGTCTTATGTTTTTAATTTACAGGAGTTCCTTCTGTTTTTCTGAATAATTCTTTTAAAATACACAGTGTTATATTTCCTACCATGCAATATCTTCTCGTCTCTCTGAAGGTAACAATGATACTTATTTTCTCTGCTTACTGTATTGTGTTTACTCTAAGTGCCTTTTTTTCTGTTTATTTTGATCTTGTCTTTCATGTTAGAGATTTCTCTTAAATGTCTTGTGATCCTTGTCTACCCTTTCATTTTTAAGAATGTTACCGTATCATAATCAAGTGGGATGTATTCCAAGAATGCAAGGTTAGTTTGCCATTTGAAAAGCAGGCAATGTAAATCACTATATCAACAGATTTTTAAAAATTATTATTGGGCTGGCCCAGTGGCGCACTTGGTAGAGTGCGGCGCTTGGGAGTGTGGCGGTGCTCCCGCCGAGGGTTCGGATCCCATATAGAGACCGGTCCGCTCACTGGTTGAGCACGGTGCGGGCGCGACACCGAGGGTTGCGATCCTGTTACTGGTCACGAAAAAAGACAAAAAGGAAAAAAAATTATTATCATAGTATATTAAAAAGCATTTGACAAAATTTAATATCCATTCATTATATATATATATATATATATATATTTTTTTTTTTGTGGCTGGCTGGTACAGGAATCAAACCCTGGACCTTGATGTTATCAGCACCATCCTCTAACCAACTGAGCTAACCAGCCAGCCCATTCATAATTTTAGGAAACACTCAGCCAATTAGGAGCAGAAGATAACATCTTCAACCTGATAAAAGACAACTACAGAAAAACAAAACAAAACAAACAAAAACTAAAGCTAACATCATACTTAACGGTGAAAGATGTTTATTTTCTTCTTAAAATCTGGAACAAAGAAAAAAATATTTGCTCTAACTACTTCTGTGTGTTATTCAGAGTTCTCCAGAGAAATAGAACCAATAGGATGGATCTCTCTCTTCATCCATTGGTGAGAGAGGGAGATTTATTAGGAGGAATTGGCTCACATGATTTTGGAGGCTAAGTCTTACAATCTGCCATCTGCAAAGTGGAGACCCATGAAAGCCAGTGGTGTAATTCCAGTCCAAGTCCAAAGGCCTGAGAACCAGGGGAGCTGATGGTGTAAGTCCCAGTCCAAGAGCAGGAGAAGTCCAATGTCCCTGCTCAAGCAAGCGGGCTGGAAGAAAAGGACGGAATTTCTCCTTCCTCCACCTTTTTCTTCTATTCAGACTCTCAATAGATTTGATAAAGCCCACCCACATTTGGGAGGGCTCTCTACTTTACTGAGTCTGCTTATTCAAATACTAATCTCATCCAGATACACCCTCACAGACCCACAGAAATAATGTTTAATTTAGGCATCCTGTGGCACAGTTTGGTTGACAAATAAAATTAACCATCACATTTTGTTAAACATCATATTGGATACCCCGTTTAGAGTAATAAGGCAAGAAAAATAAGTAAAAGGCATACACATGACAAAGGAAGAAACAAAACAATTAGTATTTTCAAATGGTGTGATTGTCCACCCCAAATCTCCCCAAATCACAACAAATTCTATTAAAATTAATGAGTGAGTTTAGCCAGGTCATAGGATACAAGATTAACATACAAAAATCAATTGTATTTCTATATACTTGCAATAAACAATTAGAAATTGAAATTTTAAAAATATCACAACAGTATCAAAAAGCATAAATAAATATTACAGAATAAATCTAAGAAAAATGTAAAAGATTTCTACATTGAAAACTACAAAACATTGGTGAGAGAAATAAGACTAATAAATGGAAAGATTTAGGGCCGGCCCGGTGGAATGCGGCGGCGCTCCCGCCGAGGGTTCGGATCCCATGTGGAGACCGGTTCCCGCTCACTGGCTGAGCGCGGTGCGGGTGCAACACCAAGGGTTGCGGTCCCGTTGCCGGTCCCCGGTACGGGCGCGACACCGAGGGTTGCAATCCCGTTACTGGTCAGTAAAAAAGACAAAATGGAAAAAAAAAAAAAAAAAAGGAAAGATTTACCATGTTTATGGACTTGAAAAACTTGCTCTTTTTAAGATGTCAATTTATCTTACATTTATCTACAGAATTCGTGCAATTCTAACCAAAATCTAAGCAGATTTTAGTGTAGAAATTGACAGGCAAACTTTATTTAGAAATGCAGTGGATCTGGTATAGGCCCAAATGATTTTGAAACAGAATAACAGAATGAAAGGTCTCACACTGCCTGATTTTTAACACTTGTAAAGCTACAGTATTCAAGAGAGTGTGGCATCGGAGTTAGGACAGACATACAGATAGAGTACCAAAAGATGCCTATCTATATATGGTTAAATGATTTCAACAAAGATTACAGAGTAATTTAATGAGATAAAATATTTTCAGCAAATGGTGCTGGAACAATTGAACATCCATATGCAAAAAACCAAACCTAAAACCTATCTCCACCACATAACAAAATTAACTTGAAATGGATCATAGACCAAAATGTACAACCTAAAGCCATAAAAATTCCCAAAAATAAGTTGTGACTTGTTTAGCAAAAATTTTCTTGATAGGACATAAAAAGCATGAACCATAAGAGAAAAAAAAATTGATAGAGTTTTTCAAAATTAAGGTCTTGTGCTCTTCAAAAGACACTGTTGCAAAAATGAAAAGAGAAGCCACAGACTGAAACAAAATATTTTTAAAGAACATATTTGATTAAGAACTTATATCCAGAATATATAAAGAACTTTCAAAACTCAGTGAGAAAACAAACAGCCATTATAAAAAATGGGCAAAATATTTAAACAAACGTTTCACTAAAGAAGGTATTCACGTGGAAAATAATCATGTGATGCTCACCATAATTATTAGAGAAATGCAAATTAAAACTAAAATGAGATATCACTATACACCTACTAGAAAGGCTGAACTTTAAAAATCTAACACTGCCAATTACTGGTAAGGATGTAGATCTACTGGAACTTTCAAACTTTGGGCCGACCCCGTGGCTCACTTGGGAGAGTGTGGCGCTGGGCGCGTGGCTCACTCGGGAGAGTGTGGCGCTTGGAGTGCGGTGGCACTCCCGCTACGGGTTCGGATCCTATATAAGGATGGCTGGTGCGCTCACTGGCTGAGGGCGGTGCCGATGACACCAAACCAAGGGTTGCGATCCCCTTACCCATCACAAAAAGGAAAACAAAACAAAACAAAAAAACAAACAAACTTTGCTTGTGGGAGTGCAATATGGTACAGGTATTGGGCACTTTCTTATAAAATCAGAACCAGATTCGGGCCGGCCCGGTGGCGCACTGCTACAGTGCGCCGCTTGGGAGCGCGGCGGCGCTCCTGCCGAGGGTTCGGATCCCACATACAGACCGGTTCCCGCTCACTGGCTGAGCGAGGTGTGGGAGCAACACTGAGGGTTGCGATCCCATTGCCGGTCCCGGTCCGGTACGGGCGCGACACTGAGGGTTGCGATCTATTGCCGGACACGAAAAAAGACAAAAAGGAAAAAAAAAAGAACCAGATTCATGGAACGACACCTGTGCAAATGAATGGTGCTTCATGATCAGAAGAGCCCTATGCTTGGTTTCATGCTCTGCTATTACTATCTTGAAATTTTTAATAAGTTTATCTGTAAACCTGTGTTTTATAAGTAGTCTGTTGGAACACTGGAATATGTGTGCAATATGTCTGCCAATACTTGCTGCCGCATTTACATGTAGTGTTGGAGATGCCCCATGAACACAGAATTCCAAGGGACCCAATGGCACAACAAGGTAAATATATTACATCTAGGACTGAGTAAGTAGGGACACTGATAGTCCCTAGATGCCCTGTTTTCTATTTAAACCACAATTGTCTCCAATGTAGAAAGAATTCGATGACATTCTAAGAAACACGAATGAGTAAGGAGACCTATCAGATCCTTTCCTACACCTGTTATTTCCTGGTATTAACCAACTAGTTATGTTGAAAGTAATGATGCCACCAGCCAGAGTTAGAGAGTATTGGAGAATGTGTGCATATCAAGACTTGAAATAAACAATCAGTTAGTTAGTTAGTTTTGGGTAACATTTTCACTGTTTTGGTAAGAACAAAATACATATGCACACATGAGCTACAAAATATGAATTATATAATTTTGGCAATTCTACATTTGAGTTAAATGCTCTCATTGGCATTTAAAACTGGCATTATGCAATATAAAGATGCATGGTAAAATTCAGTATTTTATTATTTTATATAAAACAATGCAACTTAAAAAAATGAACAGTAAGCACATTAAAGGCAGGCCCAAAGAGATAAGAGAACATGTAACAAGAACCCACATCCATAAGGAATAGAGATTATGGTGTCTTCTCAGTTGGGATCCCTTCCTGCTGACAGAGCTCTCCCACCACTGATTAAAAATACCACCAAGCAGCTAGGTATAATTGGAATGGAGTCTATCATAGAGACATAAAGTTAAGAGTTATCAACAGCTGAACTAATCAGATCTAACCCCATCCTGGCATCTGTTTATCTGAGGACCCAATCTGACCATGGGTTACTAATGTCCCTCCACTAACCAACCCTTGGTGACTCCTCCGCCCATCCTGCTTGTTTTATTAGCTTCTATTTAGCTTTTCCGACTCAGTCCAATGCCACCTATTCCAGGAAGTCTTCCCTGTAACCACCATACCAAACTGATTTAGGTGTTCCTCACCAATATTTTCATAATAACTTGAATTTTCAAGTATATTCTCTATCACTGTATTTAACATGCTGTTTTATAATTATCTATTTAGGTCAACAAACTTTTTCTGTGAAGTTTACAGTTAGTAAATATTTTAAAATTTGCAGGTCGAGAGGCGAAATCAAGGATATTATGTAGATACTTATATAACAAGAGAGAAACAAATTTCCACAATTTTTTATTGGTAAAATTAAGAATATAATGAAAATTGAGTACGATTTCTTTAATAGAGACATACTAATGTGAAGAGTGGAGTTCTTTTGGTGGGGGATAACATTTCTTTTAATTGGGATTCCAAGTTAGTGTTCACTATCATTAAACTGATTGCAAATGTTTATCCATAAAAGCCATTCTTAACTCACAAGTCTTACCAAAACAAGCAGTGTAGTTTACTGACCCTTCATCTCTTTGTTTAACTGTTTATCTCTGCTACATTTTGAGATTTGGGACTTGTCTTGTGTCTTATTCATCTTTGAATTACCAGGCTACCTGGCACATTATAGGTACTTAGAAACTTAAAAACTTTTTCTTTTTTTTAAGCAATAAATAGATTTGAGTCTTGGTTACCTCAGATTTTCATGTTAATGGGTTCTACCTTGACTTTATGTGCTACCATTCCTGTAAGGATTTTCAGGTCTGTTATTTCATTTCTGTTATCTAATATGCAATAAGAAGAGGACTCATGTTATTATTCCCATTTTACTGATAGGCTAATGAAGGTGAATGGGGCTTGCCCAAAGTGACACAAATGGCAGAGCCAAAACTAAAATTAAGGAATTCTGATTCTCAGCTATAGAGGACTTTCTGAGAATTACAGCACACATTCTCAAGTATGTGTGTCTCTTGTCCATTTCAAGAATTAGGAATTATCAGAAAACTCAAAGGCGTAAGTAAACCAACATGGGCCAGGATGGATAAGGAAATTACTATAGCATTTATAAGGAAAAACCCTTAAAAGTTGACTAAAATATGAATAAATTCTCTAGAAATAATGTTCTGTACTGAGTTTTCAAGTTTGAAACACTATTTTTGAATAATATTTTTATGTACAGTACATGATTTAAGTAATTTTAAAATGCAGTCCTGAAAGATGTATGTCAAACTGAATATAATTCCATGCTTAGATGAAGAAATGAGGACACCAGTGATGATCAGTCACAACAAAGTGCAGGTTGCTTTTATACCTGGTAAACGTAGGAAAGGAACAGGGTATTTTCACTGAAGTAAACTGATGGTTTTTTGTGGCTAGTAATTTCCTAAGAGATTCCATCCTTCTCTTTGTTTTCTATAGGTCCATTATCATCGCATCAATATTATTATCAGCAACAGTATTTAATTGAGCAATTTTTGGTTACAGTTTCTGAGGATAAAAATACTAGATATGATCTTTGACCTTGGGAAGGGGATAAATATGTACAGTAATGAATTGAAGGAAGAACAAAGTAAATGCCAAATGGTAGTTTGGCAAGACAATACTTGCCAGAGGGGTAGGGGAAAATGTTCCACAAAAGTGTAAATGTGTGCAGATCCTTTGGTAGGGAGATGGTTGGGAAAGACTTCCTAGAAAAGGTAGCAAACTACATCTTCAAGAAAGGGTACAATGTAGGCAATGGAGAAATAATAAAACACTTGGGGAAGGGCTTGAGCAAAACCACGAAGGCAGAAATAATGTGAATACATGTTCAGGAAACAATGAATAGGCCAGTTTGTCTTGAGCAGGAGTTTTATGTAAGGATGTTGTTGGAGGTACATTTGTAGTGTTGGGGAGGAATGTGATGAGGAAGGCCAAGTAAAAAAGTTTGAAAGTTTAATGCAGGAAATGATGAGCTGTCAAAGAAATTTAAACAGGAAGATGGGGATGCATAGGCAGCAAGTATTGAAACGCAATCCTTATCTGTTCTTGGGCTGAAGCGTTGAATACTGATGACTGTTTTTGCTACATTAAATGTGTGTTACATAAAAATGCTACATCTATGTTCTTTTTCATTCTGCTTTATTTCCCTTAGAGTTGGTTTTCAAAAAGCTAAAGACAATTTTATCACTAAAGATGCAGAAGGTCCTTGAAGATCTTTCTGTGCCTCAACCCTGTGTCCCTTTTTTGGATTACTTATTATATATTAGAATAGCTAAAGTGCTAGCTTTTAGAGAAAATTTATATGTTTGAGAGTATCTTTATAGTGTTAGGAAATATTTATATAATGTTTTATACATTTAAGACATGTATTCTGTCTACTCTTTTAAAATCATTACAAAGTAAAAAAAGATGCTGAGATTTCAAACTTTTTGTTCATTTTAACATGGATTTATTCTTTTGAGCAAAGTGAGAAATGAAGGTATGTGTAATTTGAAAATATATTCAGGACTTCACCAATAAAAATGTATTGCCCTGAGGAATTACATAGATAAGTTTGAGTTGACTAATGTGCTGGTGCACAGCCGAAGGCAGACTCATCTTCTTTCCTGTCCCCACTACCTCATACTCTGAGTGAACATGGGAGCTATCTGGCTGCACACATGTGCAGCCAGCTGTGCTCTCAAAAGGACTGGGATATGTAAGGAGAATTCTCACAGAAGCTTGTTTGTAGGGTTTCCTCCCGCTAGTCTGCTAAGTTCTCGGGATGCCAAATCATTAAGCACAGTTTCCAGTGTGGGAGGCCCTTGAACCTCCTCCACCATCTCTGGCTTGAATAAATGCAGATTGTTCCACAAGCCTAGGCAAATACTCTATTGTGTTACTCTCCAGAGTAGTTTGACCTTGTACACTTGAAGAATTCCTCCCTGTCTTGTCCTACAGGAAGTGTACCCCTTTCATAGCTTTGAAGACTAAATCCAATCTAAAGAATATCTGCCTGTTTCATCTCCTTAAAATGCTGGTGGAAGAGGGGAAAGGGGTCTCTCCACATAGCTCCGTACCTGCGTGGGATCACACAGACTTCTCTCCATTGCAGAGTGGGGAGTGGGGGAATGGGATTCATTTGGTGGTGTCTTAGCACTTCTTCATCCAGAGGCAAATAGTGCTTCACATAACTGTTTCTTATCTTCATTCTGTGGTTGGCTTGTGTTTCTTTTCAATTGTATACTATATCTTAAGGGAGGTGAGGGAGAAAGACTGCAATGGGGAAACAAGTAAAAGCTGCTTTGGAGGAGGCAACTCCTGTACTTCTAGCTGTTTTAGTCCCTTTACTCTTCTCTCCGCATTTCTTTTTCAAAACACCAAAGATCCAACAGCTTTCAATGGCCAGAAGACTCTTCTACTGAAAGCTAGACAAATCAGAAGTATGTAGGTTAGATGTATTAAGTAATCAGAAAAGTTATTCCAATCCTAAATGGGCCTACTTACCATAAACATAGAAGACAAAAAGTAAATCTCAGCACATAAATCTGGCCATTTAATTGTCTGGGTACAAATAATGCAACTACTTTGAACAAATTCTTTTTTAGATATTCTGACTTCCTCCCTCTCCTGGAATTTTCATAATGACCCCAAAACCTTTTTTAACAACTCTTTCATATTTTGTAATTGAATGAAAAGTTTATGGAAGAAATTCAAAGTTTCTTGTAAGGAAACAATAAATAAAGATTTTTGAAAAAAATTCCTTTGTACAATACTTAATTTAAACTCTACCTCTTTCATTTTTACAAAGATTTCCATGACTTTTATCTCTACCTACGTATTTGTTCTCATCTCCTGCACACTTGCTTGTTTCTCTAATTGTATTCATTCGACACCACAAACATTTACTGTGCTCAATATATACAAAACACATACCAAGAGTTATGTGTTTTTGTTTTTTAATGTGCTTGTAAGGAAGAAAGAAATAAACATAACAATACAAGGTAGTATTTGAGTGGTGCCATAAGAGTGAAGTAGGAACTTAAAGCATTTAGATGAGAGAGAGAGATCATCAGTTTGGGCTAGAGAAATTCTGGGTAGGCTCATGGAAGAAGTGATATATGAACTTGACCTTACACAGGTAGTATTGCAACAGAAGGAATTCTAAATACTGGGAGCAGTGTAATCTAAAATAGAACTATGGGAAATTGTGTCTCATATATAGAAAATGATTTGCCATATACTTTAACTTATAGTGTGCATGGGGATATTGCAGCAGGTAAAGTTGATGAGTAGATTGGCATCTGATTTTAGAAGCATTAAGGCGGAGGCTAGATTAAGAATTAAAACTTTATCCCCAAGTCATTAACTCTTGAACTTTTTGAACAGGATAGTTATGTGATCAAAATAAAGGTTGGAAGGAACAGTCAATCCAGGAATATCAAGTGGGGGGATTTACCAGAGACTGGAAGACCTTTAAAGGAGAGCATTTTACTGATCTAAGAAGGAAGTGGTAAATGCTCAAACTAGGATGATAGAAATTAGAATGGGATAAAATGAATGATTCAAAAAGAATTGCAAAGGAAGAAAAAGTTTCTATGTCCTCCAACTAGATAGTCAGTTTTCTGAGAGCAAGTATTATATCCACATCTAGTCTCCCCAGTGCATTGTACATTGCTTGTCATAGAGAAATGTTTTATAATGAACAACTCTTCTCCTTTATTATCTATTTCATCCACTTTCATATTGTCTGCATTCAAGTAATTATGTCTTGCATAGACTATTAATCAATCTACCTTCTTTTCTCATTCTGTACCTTGACATATACAGCCAGTTTAGCTAGGTTGCCATAAAAAACAGGCCTCAATAATACCAAAGCATGGGCTGACTGGTTGGCTCACTTGGTTAGAGTGCAGTGCTAACAACAAGGTCAAGGATTCAGGTCCCCTCACTGGCCTACTGCCAAATAAATAAATAAATAACACCAAAGCAGTTTTTCATTCATTATAAATAAACACAGGAAACAACAATGAAGAGCTGATTGTGGATAAAAGGGGGAAGGTTTTGATGAATTGCTCTTTGTAAAAAATGAAAGTTTTTGAAACTGTGTTCAAATATGTGCAGAGCACACCAGAGTCTGGACTATTAAGGCAGGATAGAATGATTATCAGAAATACTACCACTACTGTTAATAAGCATTACATTATTCACCTTATATCATGAAAACTTGTGATAGACAGTAGCTGACAAAGTCACCTAGGAAATTGGACAGGGCTTATATTACATGTGAGCAGAATTTCAGGTGCTTTGCTCTATGTCTCTATGGATTCTATGGCAGCAAAAAGGCTTTTTGTGTGGGTGTGTGTGCGTAGTTTATTAAACATATCCTATTGTGTCCTAGGACTACACAGGAAAGAATCCACTAATTGTATGAAAATGATTTTAAGGCTATTTATTTTGAACTGAGAATAATTTTCCAAGATTTTTACCTTCAAGTCAGTAAGGATTACTGCACAGTTTTTTTCCTTCCTGTTTTGCAATTCCAAGTTTATATCTTGCTACATCAGTTAAAAGGTGGAATGCCAGTACAGAGAGATAAGGGTGATGAATGGTGCTCAGCCCCAAATGGTGAAATTGACCTAATTTTAGCTTCCAGATAGAACCAGCGGGTTTATCAACTACTCCCTAAAGTAAATGCTTGGGAGTATATGAAAAATGAGTGTAACTGATTTTATCCAAACCTTTAAACAAGAATTACACTATAAGTTGCAAAACATATTGAAAGAAGATGGGTCCATCTTTTGAAAACTCTTTTGAGGAAAATAGAATATATTTTCATTTTAAAAGGTAAAGATTATTTTGTAATGTGTCCTAGCTATGGACACACACTGGTGGACTTTGGAAAATATTTAAGACATCTACCAACTGAAGTTTGCTAACAACAAGTTTCCATTGAAGTAAATTATTCATTTATATTGAAAAATTTTATCATTTTCCTTAAAGCATGTATGAAAATTTAACATGTTTAAATTCACCATGATTTAATTTAGCAGAACTTTAAAACAAAATGTTTACTGCTGAAGTCATATGATTGATAATATTCTAAATAAAAAACTGGCTGGTTTTGTATAAGGAATGTGAGTAGGAGTAAAGAGTAAAATATAAAATATTTGAATACTGTACTTTGAAAACTGAAATGGTGTTTTTTGCCTTTCCACTCTTCACCTTTTCCTTGAAGGTAATGTTCATATTGTATTTCATACAAATTATCCAAAGTACAGTAGGGGAAAGAAGAGAGTTCACTGCGAAGAGAAAGAGACAAACAGGCAGACAGACTGGTAGACAACATTTGTTGGTAACAACTGGATACAACTGGATACAATTTATGGATACAATTTAATGAAGTAGGGCATCATGCAAAAACCAAACAGCATAAAAAATCTAAACTTGGAATAAATCTTATAATAGAGATATCTCCCAATAAACATTTTCATCTAGACAAGGTAAATTAAATATATATATTTTTTTTCCTTTTTGTCTTCTTTTCATGTCCGGCAACAGATCGCAACCCTCAGTGTCGCGCCCGTACCAGACCGGGACCGGCAACGGGACCGCAACCCTCGGTGTTGCTCCCACACCTCGCTCAGCCAGTGAGCGGGAACCGGTCTGTATGTGGGATCCGAACCCTCGGCGGGAGCGCCACCGCCCTCCCAAGCGGCGCACTGCTACAGTGCGCCGCTTGGGAG
>NW_007726507.1:308304-333658 GCF_000696425.1 Galeopterus variegatus
CTCCCAAGCGGCGCACTGTAGCAGTGCGCCGCTTGGGAGGGCGGTGGCGCTCCCGCCGAGGGTTCGGATCCCACATACAGACCGGTTCCCGCTCACTGGCTGAGCGAGGTGTGAGAGCAACACCGAGGGTTGCGGTCCCGTTGCCGGTCCCGGTCTGGTACGGGCGTGACACTGAGGGTTGCGATCTGTTGCCGGACACGAAAAAAGACAAAAAGGAAAAAAAAAAAAATCCTGTGATTTTAAATAATTTCTTTGAAAAGATAGAATTATCTCTTTTGAAGAGTTGCTAGTCATTTGGGGATAGAACAGCAAAGTCATTGGATTTGACTAAGCCTAAAAACAAACTTTTGAGACTGTCAAAAAAAGGAAAAAAGATGATTAATTAGTATCTTTTTTTTCTCCATTTTGCTTCAGTAGATACTGAATATTTCAGATATTTGCTCCTGAAGCAAAATTGAAAAAAAAAAAAGAAAAGAAAAGAAGAGTATGCAGATTTACTTCAGAAAAAAAAGTAAATCTAATAGAAAAAAAGGATATGCAGATTGACTCTAACAGTCAACGTGAGGAATAATGCAATAGCATAGAAACTGGTTGTGATTGGGTTTATGGCAGGTCTTCAGTTTACAAAGAGCACAAGCCTGAACAAGCCAAAGTGAGTCACTTCATGAGGTTGTATCATAGTAATATTACCTTTGAGATTTCTAGGTGAATGGCCTCTGTAGACCCTAAAATGTCCCTATAAATGGTCTGATACTGCATGCTACACATTTCCTGAAAGATTTACATCTAATTGTAAGTAACGCATACTCTAATTTCCTCAGGGTACCAACCTGTACATTTAGCTGCAACACGTCAAAATCATGTCAAAAACCTATTTTGTAGCAAAGACAAAGCAATAAAATAAATCTTCAGATGCAATATAAATTTTTAGAGTGAAAAAGTAATTCAACTTAAGTGTGTTGCTAAATGAGAAACAGTCCATGGCCACACCACCCTAAAAATGCCTGATCTCTTCTAAATGACAAACATTTTCTGTTGCGGATGTTAAAACATTGATACTGATAGAAAAGAGAAATGAAGAGGCCAATAGCATGTTTATCTGTTAGGAGTTTTGTAGCTCACACTGAATGTGTCTGATTTGGTCTACGTCACTGGGCAAAACACTAATCTCTTTTTGTTTCCATTTTCTCAGCTATAAAGAGGAGATAATAATACCAACCTGTCTCAGAGGGTGTGGTGAGAATTAAGTCCCATAAAGTTTTTCGAAAACCAAAGATGAAAGACACTGTACCAAGTACAAAGCCTCATCATTAGCACTGACGTGGATGGAATGTAAAAACTTGTTTATTGATGGAAAAACTTTAAAACATCAAATAAGAATACACTTTCCTAAATTTATGTGACTTAAATTTATGAATTTGTTCATAAATGTGTTTTATTTAGGTGCTCTATATTTAATTTTTCAACCTAGGCTACTGAAAGAATTTAAGAGAACATTAATTTGAAAATCAGAATTATGGCCAGTTAGAATTAAAAATACACATTTTATTTACTTTTTGTTTTACCTCTGTATGTATCAATAATACAATCAGCTGTTTGTTTCAAAAGAATGACTGAGTCTTGAAAAGCTTCTTGGGGGTACAAGAAAGAAGAAAACATTTAATTTGTTGTAACCATTTAACATCAAGTTATCAACTATCCAGCTTAGAATAAAGATGTTATTAAATTCTATCTAAGTTTAGGGCATTGAATCCAAGGAAGTATGTTTCTCTAAATTGCCTGAATTTAAGAGCCAACAGAAGGAGTGTGTGAGAACAGCAATTTCATTCTCAGAAATACGACCCTGTTGTCCCTTGCCTCCCCCCATGGCATACTTAATTTCTTGGGTGTCAACTGACTAATAAGAAAACAAGAAAACTTTGTGATGAATCAGTCACCTCCATGTTCTGTAATAATAAAAAATACTAGTCGTCTACTTTCGGCTGAAACTAAACAACATTTTGGTTTCATAAAATACATCAGCTAGTGCTGATTAAGTGAACATTTTTATCCTTTGAAATACTGTTAAATTTATCAGCAATTTGTAATGATTACAACTAGAGCCAATAAGATTCTTGAGATATTATATCCTAATTAAGTAATTGCTCAGTTGGACAAAATCCTGGATGACATAAATTAGCAATGAAAACTGTCCTTTCTTAGGTTTTTAAAAATGTACTAGTTTTTAGTGCCTTTCAACAATCTTTCCTTATGTCTGTTCATGGGAACAATTCATTACTGATGTTTATTTTACCTTGGGTTGGGCTGTAAAACTACTCTACAATAACATAACTTGGGAGGTTGTTATTTTAGAATTATTATATACTATACTGGTTGTGGTCAAGAAAAAGATAGACTGGAAAACAGGAAGTAAAACATCTTTAAAACATTTACTATTGCCATTAAAAATTCTTTTAGTTTCACTCCAGTTTGAATTTCATTAATAATGGTCCACTTCATATTTCTTTTGTTAAAAATTCCTTTATCCTTTATCCCAAATTTTGAACGTAAACATTAACTGTCAAAATTGATAGCCGTGCAATTAACCAGCTTAATTTTGCTTAGATGAATGAATCACTGCTTTCTTGTGTCTGATGAGTAGGAAGAGCACTGTATTTAAAATGGCTCTGTCCCACAGGGTGAATCTTATGGGTTTCATTGCCCAACCCACTCAAAAATAAATGTTGGGGAGGTTACAGTAGAGTATAGACTAAGCATGAACTTGTAAGGACATCTTATAACCTGATTTTCTTGCCAGTGTTTTAAAAATGGTTCTCATTTTTCACATTGTTAAATTTAAAATTATAAAGATTTTAAGACTCTAGGAGATATTTTCCAAGTTGTCTTTTGGTTTATTCTTTTTTGGGTCTAAGACTTGAAAGGGCTCCATGGATAAACAAACATATTTTTGCTTTGCTCAGCATCTAATTCTTGCAATCACAGCTCTGTATTCTGTGAAACAAAAAATGTTTCTTCTTTCTCTGGTGTCTGTTTTATGTATTATTTTTTTTAGTCAACAGAAATAAACTGCCTTCATCCCCAGTGACTGAGTCAGCAATTACTTTGCAGGTTTCTGTGCCCCAAGATTGCCTAAAAATATTTCTTTATTTATTTCTGCTAGACTTACATAAGTGTAAAAATAAGGATTTTTATTCTTTTAGGGGAAAATGTGTTATATTAGACAATAGGAGAGAAAGGTTTATTAGGATTATCATCTGCAATTTTGTAAGGAAAGAATAAAGCATTCTATTTAATACAATTCAACAAAGGTGTATTCAGATTGTTTTACCTGGAAAGGAACAGGGGTGAATAAAAGCTCTCTGTCCTTAAGGAACTTGTGGGTTTCTAGGGTAGCTGATGTAGATAACTCAGATTTCCTCAAGTGTTATCAACATATGGATACAGAACAGGTCATATTAAACATAAAAACATAAAAATACCTATTCCATTGCTCTTTCCTATTTCTCTTCATGAATTGTTTATCACCCCTCATTTCCCACCCAAGTGTTTCTGGGACAGCACAGGAGGTGTTTGAAAAGTTTGATAAAATGACCAGATAATGGACTGTAAAATGCTATGGCTCAAAGCACTGAAAGCACAGTCTAAAGAGAGTATAAATGTAGTAACTGGAATTACCTCTTCAGATCCTCAAATTAAAATTCTTTATTAATGGAGTTCCTCAGAGTATAAAAGATGTGGTTAGTAATACATTCATATCTAGTCAGATGGTCACTTTCTTGATTTTTCATGACCCTGAGGGATACAAGAATAATTCATAGATGCTCCTCATTCCTTTTGTTTTGTTTTTGCTCATTCTTAATTTAGCTATTGGTCTCAATATTCTCGCTTACCTGACTTCTTAAACTTTTAAGGAAGAGCAAAATTTAGATTGATTGTTTTCTTTCCTATAGTTATTTAAATAATCAAAATAAAGGTAGGCGAGGGATACAGGATTTAAAGAATAAAATTTATATAATATGCAAAAAATGTAATTTGGTTGGTGAAGAATTGATTCCAGCCTAAGGCATTCATTAAATCTTGACCTGACATAAGAAATTACATTATTAAGCCAATTCTCAAGACATTTTGCTTAGGCATCCAGGATTCAAAAATGGAAAACCTATGATCCCTACTCTTAAAGAATTCAGTTTAGTGGAAGAGGCAAACACACAGACAAATAAACTGAATACACAGAAATAAGTGTTGTGGTAGATTTTAGGAAAGTTAGGGATGGCTTGACAGAGGAGGTAAACTTTGGATAGTCTTGAAGACAGAATGGGACTTCGCTATATACAGAAGAGGAAAAAAGGGCATTTCAGGCAAAGAGAATGAAATGTGCAAAGGCATAGAATTTTGAAAAGATATATGAGAAGTTCATTGTGGTTTGGCGCTTAGGGTTGTGGTGGGAAGTGGAAGGAAATGAAATTGGAACAGTATATTGGGGTTACATCATGAAGTGTGCTATATAGAGACAAAAGAGCTTGGCCTTTATAGGGCGGCTAGTGAGAAATCAGGGGAAATTGTTAAACAAAGAAAAGGTTGTAACATTAGTTTAGCAAGAAAATAATTATGACAGAAATGTAAAAGATGGATTACAAGAGAGATTGATGGGGGAGAGACCAAATAGGATAATGTGGCATTAGTCTAGGAAAGAAATCGTAGGAGCCTGAATTGAATTAGTGGCTGTAGAAATTAGGAAGAATGGGGCCGGCCCGGTGGCGCACTGGATAGTGCGCCGCTTGGGAAGCGCGGCGGCGCTCCCGCCCGAGGGTTCGGATCACACGCACCCAAAAAAAGCTAGTAGGGAAACTTGCCAGAATTTGAACCCAGATCTGCCAAAACTCCAAAGTCAGACCATAATTGTGTCTCCCAGTGTGTAAATATCTATCAAATACTTTGTGCACATGTGTGAACATGCCAAACTTTGAATGATTTAAGTATAACCTGTATTTTAATACTTAGGACAGCATCATAAAATTAATTTCTAAATGAATATTGAAATTTATCCAGTTTCTATGTTTAGCAATTGGTGTTAATTTACCTCTCATAAGTGCTAGAAAGGTTCTACAATACCTCCTCCAGCCCTTTTATACTATTCAAGCTTTTTATTAGCCCTAATGTTGATTGCCTTCCCAGGGCATCTACTAGTTTGAGTATAATTTGTCTAATTAAATTTAAAGAAGAGATGTCAAAAAAAGAAATTAGGAAGAATGGTCAGATTTCAGATATATTTCTGAAGTAAAATTGACAGGATTTGGGTGTGAATGATTAAGAAGAAGAGGGACTCCAGAGTTAGGTCCTTAATTGGGATACATGAGGATGATGGGAAAGGTGGGACTACTTAGGGAGATAATGATCATTTCTGTCTTTTCTTTAAATAATGCATTATTCAATAACGTATTATTATTAATGTATTATTAAGATGTATTATTTAATAATGTACTATTAAATAATATATTGAAGTGACTGTAGGATAGCCAAGTTGACAAGCATGTCAAAAAGCTGGTCTGGAACTTGAGTGTTGGTTAGAAATGCAGATACAGATTTGGGAACCATGAGCACATAAATAGCTTCTGGAATGTGGATGAAATCATAAATCTAAAAATGTGGAAGGAACAGCCAACTAGGTTGAAACCTTGGAAGACATCAGTGCTTAAGGCAGTGTTCCTCATTCATTTTTAACCCATATCTCCTTTAGAAAATAGAAAAATCTCAGTCTACCTCAAATAGTGGCAGTTCAGATATTTCTCCTTAAAGCCCCATGACTAACCCCTCTTCCTACATTCTCCTCCCCTCTATTTCTATTAAGAATTCTAATTTAAGAAGTGGTCTGAAGAGAAGAAACCATTGAAGAAAACTGAGGGGCACTTAGAAAAGGAGAGAAAAGATCAGGAGTGGATGACATCCTAGAAGACAAGGTCCTGTGAGTGTCACATCCTTGCTGTAAACACTGACTGAATCATATAATTGAATCTGGACATTGCCTCCCCTCACAGAACTGGGTAGAATGGATGACTTGAGTATCTGTCTCCAACACAGCATAGATGTTTGAGTCCTTCACTTCCTCTAAGTTCCCCAGCGTACTTGGAAGTGTGCATGTAGCTTTTATTCTCTCTTGCGGACAAGGAGACCCTGACCACACCACCAATTACTGTTCTCTTTTAAGCAGCTGAGGTTAGGGAAGAAGGGATGGGGAGAGGAATCTGGAGATCTGTGGGGAGAGAGTGGCTTCATGCCAGCAAACAAAGCACATTTGCTTTCCACTGTGAGTGACCCAATGGCTGCTCATGGCTCAACCAAAACTGAATTCCAGCATTGGACCACCCAAGCTCTCCATGAGCTTTGAGGACTCCTTAACCCTTTCTCCTCCCTCCCAGAATAGAGTGGGCAACAACTAATGCACTGTTTAGGTGACTTGTTTCCATCTCACATCTTGCCGCTCAGATCAGATGCATGATCAGGTAGGACAGTGGGAGATGCTTACTCTTTCCAACTTCCTTTGCCTACTGCTACTGGGTATTCACTATCAGGTCCTGGGAAGTCTTCTCGTTAACCCTAACTCGGTGCTTAGGATCCCTTGTCCTTTCTCTTTCAGGAAGCCATGTCTGTCAGCATCCTATTCTTATTGCCAAAAGCTGTCAAGTTAGTTTGTCACAGTTTTGTGGATGCTGGCAAAAGGCACGAGAGTTCTGTGTTAGAGAAAAAGGGCATAATTACTTTTGCCCATTAGCGTGAGCCTCATGCTCATGCCCTTTATGCCCCCACGTCTCATGCGTGTGATGTCCAGCAGCCCAGGTGAAGGCTGCACAGGCAGTGTGTTAGCATCACTGCTGTGGGACCCTGAGCACAGGAAACACCAGTCAGTTACAAGAGGGCTGCATGATCTTGATTATTCTAGGCAGCAAACTTGCCCAAACGTAGTCCCAGTGGGAATCATGATCTTGATTACTCTGGGCAGCAAACAAACCTGCTCTCTGCTCTAAAGAGAAATACTTTCTTCTTCCAAGATTCTTCTCTATAAAAATATCCTTGAAAAGATAATCCAGAGGAAAAAAAAGTCAGTTCCTCTTCTCACAGGGTGTGCAGTAATGAGAGAGACCCATGGAGAATTGCTTCCCAACAAGTAGGTTCTCTCCCTCTCTTAACCATCCTCCTTTTTGTTTCTTATTTTCTCTTCTTTGCTCCCTTTTAAGATATAATTTATTACGTTCAAATTTTTAATAATAGGTATCCTTTAATGACAACATTCAACAGAAATAAATATCTACCTTTAAACCTATGAAAATAAGATTCAGACCCAAACTGTTATGGCAACAAAGAGTTACAAAGGAATATTTAGGAAAAAGAAAACTCACGATGATTTTTGAAGAGTATACTTTTATCAACTGTAATGAAAATTTGAAATCAGGAATGATCTTTTTGACAAAATTTTACTTACTACTTATAATCTTTATTACAATTATGCACTGAATAAGGGCATATTATAAAATCACAACCAAAATTCTTTTATTTAGTTTTGTCCAGTTAGAAAATTCATAGACAAAAAGCAAATCAAAATTTAAAAATTGACATTACTGCATTTAGCATGTATGATGTGATCATTAAATAGTAGAAAACACAAATTTCTATAAGGTAATGCCAATGAAGTTTTCATTTGATGGAATAACACATATACATATGCAGTTTGGTAAACTACCCATCTTTTTAATTATAAATATTAGAAGAGCAAGGTCAGACTATACAAATTGCCACAGATCTGGATGACTGCAATGTACTATGGGTAGCATTTTGTTCACTAAGTTCTTCTCTAGTTTCAGGCAAATAAGAGGATTGCACTTACCTGCCTCCTTGAAGTTAGGTTGGCGCTGGCCCATGAAATGTGTGCACAAGTGATGCATGTTACTTTCAGGAGGAAGTATTTTTTACCAGTGTTTAACTGCCTGGCCCATTCTACCCCCACCAGGGTACTTGTGGAAGCATGTGCTGAGATTAGTCTTTATTTTTAGAGCAATGAGAAGCCATGGAAAATTTTTTAGCATGAAGGCTAATGTGACCAGGTTAGGTTTCTGAAAAGAGCATTCTGGTAACAGCATGAAGAATGATTGGAAGGGGGCCAGAGTGAATGTAAAGGAGATCAATTAAGAGGCTACTTCATTAGACTAAAGAAGAAATGAAGGTGGTTAAGACTAGGGTAGTAAATGTAACAAGTTCTGTGGGATTCCCCTTCATTGGAGGAATCCCTGACCCATGTGGGTCTGAGTGCTCACTGCTGTAGGATCGCTGATCACACTCACCAGACAGAACTTAAAGGAAAGGCTTTTTATTTTGGAAGACGTTGACTGGGAGACAGAGGGTAAAGTCCCAACTGCCTCTCCTATCAACTGAGGAGGGCTGGGGTTTATATACATAAATGTATTGGGGAGACAGGATGTCATCAACTGTGGTGGACAGCTTCTTCCTGCTTTGAGAGCTGTAGATGTATTGGGATGTATCAGGAGAAACAGGATGCAAGACAGGATGTATGATGTCTTCAAGTGTGATGAACAGCTGCTTCCTGCTTTGAAAGATGTAGATGTATTGGACAAAATAGGATGCTCTGAGAGATGTATAGGGCAAGACAGGATGTTCAGGTGTGATTGACAGCTGCTTCCTGCTTTAAGAGTTGTATCGGGTGAGACAGGATGTCTGTTTTTGATACAATCTTAGTTAATCATTAAAGGTGAGCTATAAAAGGAAAACAAAGTTTTTTCTATGGTGTATAGATGAGTGTGGGGGGGTTTCTACATTTACAGTAGCAGGGGTGGTGGAGTAAAGAGTACAAATGGAGAGATACTTTGGATTCAATTTCTAGTACTTCATGATGGATTGGGTATGCTGAGTGAGGTTAAGGAAGACTAATAGCTCTCTGGCTTATGTAACTGGATGGATGGTGGTAATTTTCACTGAGGTTACAATGGAAGAGAAACTGGTTTCAATGGGGGTATATGTAGGAAAAGATCATGATTTCAGTCTGAGATTTGTGAGTTTGAAATGCCTTTGAGATATCCAAGGGGTAATGGAGACATTTGAATATATATACCTGGAGTTCAGATGAGAGGTCTAGAGACTTGAAATAGAATTTAAAAAATGTATTTGTAGATAATTTGTTATGATTAAATTTAAGATGTGGGTGCCAGAAAATCCAAAATAACAAGGGCTTAAGAAAGAAGACTTTTCTCATAAAGTCTAGGACAGAGCTGTCCAAAAGAAATATAATGTGAGCCATATACATAATTTAAAAACATATATATATATATATATATGTGTGTGTGTGTGTATATATATATATATATATATATATATATATGTGTGTGTGTTTTTTATAGTTAGCCAGTACAGGGATCTGAAACCCTTGATTTTGGTGTTATCAGCACCATGCTGTATAATATATTCTACCTCACCCAATATAACCAAAATGTTATAATTTCTACATGTGATTAATATAAACTTAATAAGATTTTACATTATGTATTTCATACTAAATCTTCAAAACCTGATATGTATGTCATATAGCACAGCTCAGTTTGGGCTAGCCCACATTTCAAATGCTCAGTGGCCACATATGGGTAAGTGCTACTGCATAAAGCAGCACAGGTCTAGAGGCAAGAGGTCCAGGGCTGCTATGGATAGCACTTCACAATATCGGAGACCCAGGCTTCTTAAGTGTGACCTCCATTTATAAGGTCACTTAGTCTGGAATGTTCGATCCATTTCCATTGATCACATCTGCATTCCAGTTAGCTTTGAAGAAGTGAGGGAAAGAGAAAGGTATGTGTTTTTAGGGAAAGGCTACTTCCTGGAAATGCATATACTGTATCACTTGTATCTTCTTGATAAAAGTTTAGTCAGATAGCTTGAAGGCAATGTACTTAACTGCAAGAGAGGTTGAGAAATTTTGTGTCCATGCAACTAGATAAAAATCAAGAGTTCTGTTGCTACAGAACCTATTGGAGTACAATCATCAGTCTTTGCCAGTGTCTGCTTCTTAGACCACCTGATATCTCTATATAATTTTCTTCCTCTATAAATAGTACACTTTCTTCTATCTTTCTAAGTGAGATAATTCCAAAGTTTCAAAGTCGAAGATCCAAATGATGTACAGTCTTTCCCATCAGCTCCAAATTTGGCTCCTCTTAGTCTAGTGGCCCAGAAATTTAAGATAAGTTATTTGCTTCCCCTCTTCCCATACTATGGTGATATAGGAACAGAGTCACTAAAATAGAAACACCCATTTGGGAAAGGGGAGAATGGGTAGCGCCCAATTACAATGTGAAGAAATAGGGAAGACCGTCTTCTCTGGGAGGAAAATAAGTTTCTGGGTTAGGCTCCCCCACTCTACCTCTTATTGGAAGCCCTGATTCTGCTCCCTTGGAGAAAGTCCCTGCTCATAATCCTCTGTAGCCCCTGTCACTGCCCTCTGGAAGATTCTTCCTTGTTTGTTATCTTCCATGGTCACAATTGAGGTAAGCATTGGAAAGTATATCCTACCATATCCATTACTTTCTGCCGGTTCAGGTTTAGATGTCCAGTGTACTTTAGGAATTGAACAATCACAGCCTTTTGTAGGCTAGACTTGTGGGAATTCTTTGCCAAAAAATTTCTGTCACTAATTTGTAGACTTCCAGTCTATTTGCTACTGGTCAGTTTCATAAGCAAGTTACCATGGCCAAAATACTTGTCCAGATATAACTTTTTACGTGAAGACTCCAGTCTGTATTGGTAACCTCTGAGTTCTGCTCATGTCCATCTCTCAGCTTAATTGCAACTATGAAATCAACTAAAGCAAAGAACTGGTTAGAGAATGCAAAATCTTAAATCTATCTCTGTAAGCAGCCTTGGTAAGGTAGGGAATATGTCCTGTTAAGATTGTAGTTTCTAAGACATTGCTTAGAACTGTTTCTCTTGCAGGAGAGAGAAGTCTTAGCTTTTAAATCTTGGGAGGCTCTAATTTATCAGATTTTCAGTTTTCTTTGCTTGTAGTCTGTAGGCAAGGCAGGGCTCTCTCAGCAGATCTGAAGTCCTTTACACCTTTGCTTGAAGTCTGGCTAGCTCTAGCTCAAGCTTGTAAGAATTTGATGCAGCCAACAACCATGTCCCAAGTACTACATTCTCAATTAGCAAGTGGTCTGCCTTCCTTCGTTTTGCTAAGACATAAAAGGGTTGCTACTTTTCCAGCCCTTAGGAAGGTATTCCAACCACTTTCACTAAGCCAGTGCCACATATTTCAGGTTTCTGTATTTGAAACACGCACTTCGTACACAGAATTTTATATTACTTAGTATTAGATTTGACTTTTAGTGGCAGAAAACCCTAAAAAACTGTGGCCTAAAAATAGTTTTTTCTCTTTTATGTCTTAAAGTAGTTAGTACAAGGTTGGTTTGGCCCTCCACTGTGTCAGAGATCCAGAGTCCTTCTAACTGGTTCCATTGTGTGTGAACCTCCATTCCCATGGTCACTTCATAGTCCAAGCTGGCTGTTGTCAAAGAATGAAAAATGAGTTAATGATGGAGAGTCATTTATATTATGCTTTTTATCACACTGTGCATATCTTAAAGTGGAAATATTTATTAACTGCTCATTGATCTGAAATTTCATTATAGATCATTCTAATCTCAAGTTTTTGATACAGAATATCTCCATTTTTCTCCACCTTGAAATTCTCAAAATAAAATTAGCTTCTGTGTATATGTGATGGGTTGGATTACAAAAGAAAATGAACCATAATAATGATTGCAAAAATGGTGTTTAGTAACCCGCTAGTTTTCTATGTAGGAATATTTTTAATCTTTTAAATACTGATATTTTTGTTCATGAAATACCATTATTTTATTATTTAGAATTTTTGATACCTAAATCATTTATGACTTGAGACTAAGACCAATGACCTCAAATTTCAATTTGTATGGAAAGATAACTCTGCCACTACAGACAGGTTTATTCTTCCAATCCAAGAGCATGGGATATCTTTCCATCTTCTTGTGTCCTCTTTAATTTCTCTCAACAGTGGTTTGTAGTTCTCAACAGAGATTTGTCACATCCTTTGTTAAATTTATTCCTAGGTATTTTATTATTTTTTTGGTGGCTATTGTAAATGGGACAGCTTTCTTGATTTCCTTCTCTGCCAGTTCATTGTTAAAATATAGAAATGCTACTGATTTTTGCATGTTGATTTTGTATCCTGCAACTTTGCTAAAATCATTTATTAACTCTAAGAGTTTTTTTGTAGAGTCATTAGGCTGTTCTATATATAGGATCATGTCATCTACAAAAAGGGACAGTTTGACCTCATCTTTTTCAATCTGGATGTCCTTTATTTCCTTCTTTTCCCTGATTGCTCTGGCTAGTACTTCCAACACTGCTGAATAGGAGTGTTGAGAGTGGCATCCTTGTCTTATTTCTGTTTGCAAGGGATAGGCTTTCAATTTTTCTCCATTCAGGATGATATTGGCAGTGGGTTTGTCATATGTGGCTTTAATTGTGTTGAGATACTTTCCTTCTATACCCAATTTATAGAGTCTTTATCATGAACAAATGTTGAATTTTCTCAAATGCTTTTTCAGTGTCTATAGAGATGATCATATGGTTTTTGTCTTTGATTTTGTTGATGTGGAGTATCACATTTATTGATTTACATATGTTGAACCAACCTCGCATCCCTGGGATGAATCCCACTTGATCACGGTGTATAATTTTATGTATGTTTTGCTGTATTCTATTAGCTAGTATTTTATTGAGGATTTTTGCATCATCAACAATATTGGTCTGTAGTTTTCTTTTTGTTGTATCTTTATCTGGTTTTGGTGTCAGGGTGATGTCTGCCTCATAAAATGAGTTTGGGAGAGTGGCCTCCATTTCAATTTTTTGGAATAGTTTGTAGAGAATTGGTATTAATTCTTCTTTAAAGGTTTATTAAAATTCTTTAGTGAAGCCATCTGGTCCTGAGCTTTTCTTTGTTGGGAGACTGCTGATAACAGCTTTAATCTCTTTGATTGTTATTGATCTGTTCAGATTTCGATGTCTTCTTGGCTCAGTCTTGGTAGTTTGAGTGTGTCCAAAAATTTATCCATTTCCTCCAGATTTTCAAATTTTTTGGCATATGGTTGTTTATAGTAGTCTCTAATGATTCCTTCTATTTCTGAAGTATCAGTCGTAATGTCACCATTTTCATTTCTAATTTTTGTTATTTGTGTCTTCTCTCTTCTTTTTTAAGTTAGCCTTGCTAATGGTTTTTCAATTCTATTTATCTTTTCAAAAAACCAACTGTTTCATTGATCTGTTGTATCATTTTTTTGGTTTCTATTTCATTTAATTCTGCTCTGATCCTAATTATTTCTTTCAATCTACTAACTTTGGGTTTGGATTGTTCTTGTTTTTCTAATTCTTTAACGTGAAGTGTTAGATTGTTCACTTGCTTGCCATCTTTCCATTCTTCTGAGGTAAGCGTTTAGTGCAATAAATTTCCCCCTTAGTACTGCTTTTTCAGTATCCCACGGGTTTTGGTATGATGCATCATTATTTTCATTAGTTTCAAGAAATTTTTTGATTTCCTGTCTAATCTCTTCTTGGACCCATATGTCATTAGATAGAATGTTGTTTAATTTCCATGCATTTGTATAGTTTCTAAAGTTTCATTTGTTAGGGTTTTGGTATGATGCATCATTATTTTCATTAGTTTCAAGAAATTTTTTGATTTCCTGTCTAATCTCTTCTTGGACCCATATGCCATTAGATAGAATGTTGTTTAATTTCCATGCATTTGTATAGTTTCTAAAGTTTCATTTGTTATTGATTTCTAGATTTAATCTGTTGTGGTCAGAAAAAATATATGGAATAATTCCAAGTTTTTTGAATTTGTTGAGACTTGATTCGTGACCTAACATGTGGTCTATCCTGGAGAATGTTCTGTGTGCTGAAGAGAAAAATGAATGTTCTGACATTGTTGGATGAAATGTTCTGTATATATCTGCCAAGTGCAGTTGGTCTAAAGTGTTACTAAGGTCTTGTGTTTCTCTGTTGATTTTTTGCCTAGATGATTTGTCCAATGTGGAAAGTGGAGTGCTCAGATCCCAAATTATTATGGTATTAGTGTCTATCTTTCTTTAGGTCTAATAGTGTTTGCTTTATAAATCTGGCTGCTCCTAAGTTGGATGCATAAATATTTATGATTGTTGTATCTTCTTGTTGGATAGATCTTTTTATCATTATATAGTGGCCTTCTTTATTGTTCAATTTCCAACTTTTTATGGTTAATTCAACTACCTTAATTTGAATATAGTGTTTAATACATTATATTTAATACTTTATTTTTAATAATTAAATCTGTAAATAATTTTCATCATAAAGATACTATATGGTTACTATTTATATTTTAATAGTTTTCACTTTTCCTTGATGTTTAGTAATGTATTTATAAACTTTTATATTTTAAATGTATTAAATATTTATTTTCACTGATTTTTTAAATTTTAAGATAAAATACTGCGTTTAGTTTGGTACTTTAGTATTGCATTAAATAAACAGTGAATTACAAGTAGTACTTTGACTTTGCTCCAGAATTGAAATCACCAAATTGAAAAAAAATCAAAGTATAGATTTAGTTGGGCCTCAGAGTATCACAAAAATATAAAGGTATTTTAAAGGAAACAAACCTATTCAGAACATGTTTTTTAGTCTTTTCCTTATTTTAGAGCTGTGTGGAATGTCCTTCTAAGATGTCTCATTATTCATAGTGTGCAAGTTGTGGTCTAGTTTCTACTAGTAAAACTACTAGGATTGGAAGTGGCATTGAGGGCATCCAGACTTACCACTGCTCACAGAACAGCAGAGGATAACTGGTCTTTTGACTTCAATAATTAAGCTCTCCCTCTTGAACTTTACAGTGTGAGTTTACATCTAGGTTTTTTTTTTTTTTCTTCCCCATATGCTTTATTAAACCTATCTAAATCTGATCTTAATTGTAGAGCAGGGCTGAGTTCATGGGCATATGACCGTGCTCAGAAGGGCCCTTTGCTTGATTTAATGCTCTGTTGTTGCCATCTTGAAATTCTTAATAATTTTTGAAGAAGGAGCTCAGTATTTTCATTTTGGGCCAAGTGCTGTAAATTATGTAGCCAGATCTGTTGCAGAGGTTTGCTTTTACTTTCAAAAGAAGAATGATACAGATACTCTGTAATGTATGTCTAAGTTTTTTTCAAAAGAGAAATTAGTGCTTACTCTATATGGATATATTAGGTATTAAGGCAAAATATCACTGGTTAGAGTTGAAGCTAAACATGTTTGAGGTGTTAAAATATATCCCTTCATCCCATTAACACCCTGCTTCTCCTGCTTGTCCATTAGTGTCTTTATGCTGCTTCCGCGACTTCCCTCAGTCCTTCTCCCCGATGTTCTACCATTTGCCCACCATGGAAAGTGCAACAAGCATGTATATTTTTTATTTAGAGACATCTCTATCAAGACATGCTCATTTTCTTTTCCAACATTGGAAAGCAACCTCAGATACTATTTTAGTAATTTCTCTGAGGTCTTTTCATCATGGCCTTAACCACCATGGAAAAGGTATGGGTTTTGGAGAGAGTGCTTAGGGGAGAGGACACCTGCCCCAGATTGCCCTCTTTATTCTTTCTTACCAAAGATTCCCAGGGAGGAGGAGAAAGAAAGAAACGACAGGAGGGAGAAAGTATCCCATCTTTTCGTGCACTCATTCCCAATACTCAGCCCTTTAACCTCATACACTGATTACACTCTTAAAAGTTTTCAGGTAAACAAATCCTCACACTCATCTCAAAACACTGTATCCTTGGTCCTGCAGGCTTTGTCCTGTGTTCTTAGCCTTATTACAATACACTCATGGGTCTTGTAACACTTTTCGGCTTGTTATTCGACTTTTTAATATTTTGTAATAGAAAAAAGCAACACTCAGAAACGTGGCCATGCCATTTCTCTCTCGCTTCCTTCCTTCTGTCCTTCGTACCCTCCCTCCCTTTCTCCCTTCTTTTTTTTTTCTTCCCTTTCAAGCTCTTCTTAGGATGCAAGTCTAAAGATTTTGTTTCCTCACGAAACAGTGAAATTAAAAAAAGAACCAAACCAACTTTCAGATTTGAAAGACAAGGGTACTGCCGGCTTGTGTCTAACCATGAAGCTGCTATGTCAGCAAAGCTTTGTTCAGCACAGGAAGCAATCCGGTCACAACAACTTCCTTTCAACAGTTCAATAGAACTATTGTCTCTGAAGCTTATCAGATAGACGCACTACCAGAAATCCCCACTGGCAACAAAATATAAACCATCTTTTCTATAAGCACTAAACTATATTTCTTTCAAAGTGGCTATGTTTAGTTTTGTTTATATTTTCTTTGTTTACTAAATTAGCTAGCATTGCTCACTTCTTTTGAAAGATTTGAAAGTGGAGAGTACAAGAAGGTGACGCTTTAATTCACTGATTAAAAACTACATTTGTGACTTGCAGCAACTGACTAGAGAGAGAGAGGGAGAGAGAGAGAAATGACTAGAAGATGTTTGCAGCTTCCTATACTGCTCCATTTCCAGTAAGAGCAGTGGGTAGGCAGTAACCATGACACAGTCTGTAACGTCAGCCCCATCTGCAGTCAGCATTGTTTTACTCCCCCCAAAAAGTTTTTTTAAAACTGTAAACCGTTTCAATGCTTTTTTGTTTCTGAGGGATCTTTATCCTTTTTGTGTTACCTCCTGTTCCCCTACTTAATATTAGAAAATTATTTTCTGCTGAGGGATTATACTAAGCACCAGAAAGACAATGCATGATATCTTGGGGGAATAAATGACAATCTCTTGTGGAGAAAACCTTTTTCAGACATTCTCTAGGAGTGAAAACCTTGTTATTGAAATTCCTCAATCCCTCCCACATCCCCATTCTCTCTCTCCTCATCAGCAACACTAAATTGGGTAAAGAGACAAATGACCATTTCTTTTTTGCTTTACTTCAGTCTAGCTTAAATAACTTTTCTACTAAAAGGATCCAGAATATACCCCTGTGGAGTTTTTTTTTTTTTTTCTTTCCTTTAAACTTTCTCATTGCTATTTATTTATTTATTTGTTTTTAAGTGGAATGACTTTTTCTTTGGGTGTTTTCTGTTTTCCTTTCCCCTTTTCACGTTGTGACTCACTCCCTCTCTCCAGATCCCATCTTGAAACATTCCCATTCCTGTTTTCTTTGGACTGGGCTTCACTCCCACACAGTCTAATTCCCTTTACACTCCTCTTACCGTACTTGCCAAGGTTGCGAGTGTGCTTAATTGTATCTTTTCTACATTCAAAGTTTATTTCTTCTCTTTTTAATGTTTAAAAAAGCTTTCTTGGAATAGATTACCCAGTCCATTTCTATTCCATTTTCTTTTTCTCTTAGGTAAACAGAATAAAGGGAAGTCGATTTTTACTGTCTGGAATTAAAGGTTTTAGGGCTTACATTTTCCTTGGAACCCTGAGAGTTAGGTGTCTCTTCAGACATGGCATAAAGTCCCAGATTATGCATCACTCTGGTGCATAGGGAGTTTGTCCCCAGCAAGTCAGGTAAGACTTTTAGACATTATGTATTACAGGGAGAGGAAGAAATTCTCAGAGGAAGTGGCAAGACATGGATATATAAATGGAGGAAGAAAAAAATAGCTGAGAAATTAGTTTGATGAAGGCACGGTTAGTTTTGAGCAGGTGTGAAAGTTGCTAGTTTGGTCTTAGTTATTCCTGCAGCTCCATCCCTGCTGCATCCTTTTATGAAAACTTACTTCTTCAGGGCTCCATCTAGGTCCCCCTACCTGGACATAACGAGTATGTGGTGTGAAATATTGCACCACATCCCTTTGGGCTTCAGTAGCAAATCTGCCTTTCACTGGACCCCTCTGTAAGCCCTGCCCTACCCTCTGTGTCTGCAACTCCATGAGGAGGCAGTGTGCCTGGGTCAACAGAGATGGGGACCATCCAGCATGATGTCAGAGCTAAGCACTAGCTGTGCTCTCATTCTGATTCTGACAGGCAATGCTAGGTTGCAAAGTGTCCCTTCAGACAGAGACAGCATGAAAACAAGATGGAAAACGTCAAAGTGATATTGTTATGTTTCCATCTCAGGAGCAAAACAAGCAGCGTCTTAGTGTTCTTTGAAAGTCTTCTGAAAGTTAAGACTTTGGCTGGCCTAACTGGGACATTTGATCCTGTCATGCATATATCTGAGAAATGTTAAGAGTTGGAACCTGAGCTAGGATGTGGTTGACAGGCCAGTGACATCTGTGATACCAAAGGGAGTTTAACCATTCATTTTACAGATAAAAAAACTTGAGGCTCAGGGAGGTTGAAAGACTTACTAAAGGTCACACAGCTTTTTAGTGGCAGAGCCAGAGCAAAAACTCAGGTCTCCAGGCTCCCCATCTAATATTCTTCCCATGACACCACACTGACCGAAGTGCTTGTGCTTGTGTCTGCTAGCTAGTCCAGGGTGTTGACAGACAAAGGCCTATGATATGTCTTTTTAATGCAATTGGGCTTCCTTGTGTTATTTTTCTGGTTATTATAGACAACACTTGTATCTCTCCATATTCTGATTAAAAATATAATGCATGACCATCATGGAGAATAGAAAATTTAGAAACATAGAAGTAAATAGCAATATTTTATAATCCTATAACCCAGATATGATCACTATTAACATTTTGTTTATTTCCTCCTAATCTTTTTCCACCTGTGAATAAGTGTGTGTGTGTATGCATGCCAGTGTGCTCATGTGCATTTACAAATTTGGGATTATATATTTTGTATTAGCTGAGCTTCTTTAGTGCAAATAACAGAAGCTGACCTAGTTTCAAACTTAAGGAAGGAAAGGAATTTCTTGGCAGGCTAATGAATCAAAAAACACCCAGGCTTTGGAAAAAAAGGATCTGGAAAGTTTCAGGGAGCTCAGGAGCAGAAAGTTAGAGCTACTTTTCTCAGAGGAAGGAATAAATACTGGATAGGCCAAAATCGCATTGTAAATGGATGTCCTAGTTTTGAAATTTACAGTCGCATTTTGGGTGAGTAAAAAGTAACTTTAAATTTCTTTGTAACTGAAGTCAATTTATCATCAGTTTAGTGCAACTTGGTCTCAGGAAACAGAGGAAGCTCACGCTGCCCTTGCCAGCAGGGCTATCTGGTCTTTGTGTGACCCTGCAGTCCTTCCTGACTGTGAAGTCTTGCCTTGCATGGATTTTGCCCATGGGTATGATCTGGACACTGGGCAGTACAGTGCAGTGCGGTTACTGCCAGGAGTTTTGTTGTCCTCCCCTGCTGCTGCTGAGAAGCAACTGCTCCCGGCTCTTATATGGGGCCTCCTCATCCTCTGCTGTGTTCAGCCCCCTACTCCCTCCTGCATCCCCCACCAGCAAGTGGCTGTCTCATTGTTCCCAGCTCCCTAATATGGGGACTGTAGGGCGGGTAGGTGACTCTCTCAGGCCGCCTCTTTCTCTAGTCCTGACTCACTATCATTCATACTCTTTTGCAGCAGCCCTGTGTTGTCAGAAGGCATTCTGAAATCAGGGATCCTCCCTGATTTCAAGCAGGAAGTCTAATAAAAATTCCATCTTTTCTAGTATCACAAAACCTATTTGGAAGGGGTCAGAGCCTTTCAACCCAGAAAGGGGGACAGGAAGGATAGTCCCCTGAGGGATTCTGCCTACATCTGACTTTCCTCTCTTCTTTCCCTTTTTTCCCAGGCTCTTCCCTGCAGCCCAGGAAGGGAATTTTTCTTCTTGCTTCCTACCAGGCAGGAAACTGATTTTATGACAAATACTGCATTATTTTTATTCTGTGATTCTTTTTTTTTCTGTGGTTAACTTTTGTAATCTCTATGCTCTTGTCTTCCAGATTCTGCCTGAGTTTTCTACTCATGTTCTTTTTTTTTTATTTCAAGATACAATCGATTCTCTCAATGGCCTAGCTCTTATGTATCAAAGGTGCTTTGCTTCAGGATGGTGAGCCTGCTAGGAGGTAAAAGTGCATTCAAGCGTGCCATAGATCTTGGCTCTCCTGAAGGCAATTATTTCAAGATACAATCGATTCTCTCAATGGCCTAGCTCTTATGTATCAAAGGTGCTTTGCTTCAGGATGGTGGGCCTGCTAGGAGGTAAAAGTGCATTCAAGCGTGCCATAGATCTTGGCTCTCCTGAAGGCAATGGCTCTGATCAATCCCATGGGTGGAGAGCTACAGGGCAACAGAAATAATTTGCAGAAAGGAAAAACCCCTTCGGTTAAAATTTTCCAACTATAGCTTTATCTTTCTACATTCACTTTGAAACCCCATGTTTTCCACTATTAAAACAATTTTCTAATACAGGGCTGCATTGGATTTAGTCATCTACCATTTGTTTTAGTCATCCCATTGAATATTTAGATTATTTTGAGGTTTTGTTAATATAATTAATACTGTGACAAACATCCTTGAACACACATTTCTATATACCTCATTACTTATTTTATTGGACAAGAGTTTTAGTGGGACAATTACTGGGTCAAAAAGTTAAAATTTAATAATACGCTTGATATACACTCATACCCTACTATCCACAAAGAATTGGTTCCGGGACCCCCATGGATTCTAAAATTCACAGATGCTCCAGTCCCTGATATAAAATGGCCTTGTGCAGTCGGCCCTCTGTGTCTGTGGATGCAGGACCGGCAGATAGGAAAGGCTGACTCTATTTTGCAAAATGGTTTCCCAAAAAGTTTGCTCTCACTTCTGTTCCTACCAACAGTATAGGAGGGTGTGAGACTTGTTGCACATTTGCTGACACTGAGTAATGATTTAACCTTAGCTTCTCCCAGCCCTCACTAGCTTATGGAAAGAGAAGGGGGTCATATGAAAAACTAACTTCAACATTGTCTTTTTTCCTCCCTCGCTAAATGATGTGGGGTTTCTAGTGCTTTTGGAAATTCTCCTGAAGTCCTGTGACTACGTTTTTCTAAAACTACCTTGGCTTTCCCCTTGTGCTCCCACACCAGCCGCCTTCTGATTAGCTCTGCTTAGTCCAGTAGCTGAGATGTGGTGCTTCAGAATGTCCTGTGCAGACTGGAGGAGGATGTCTTTTCTCCTGGGGTTTCACTCTAAGAGGACCGAAGCTGTGTTGGTGTGTTCCAGTGCTTTAAAAGTGTTGATGACTTTGCTCTTTCAGGTTTCTTTTTTCTTTCTTCTTTTTTTTCCTGTGTAGCCTCTCTCCCTTCCTCTGTAGAAGTTCAATGGGAGGAGCTAGACTAGAAGACAAACCTGAAAGACAGACCAGGTTGTACCAGTGAGAACTACTGTTTTACTGGGCTAAACTCACTATTCCTAATTTTTTCCTAGAATGTTCTTTTCCAAGAGGCTTTTCAGTTTGCATACAAATAGGTTTTTAGCAAGCCTACCTCATAACTCCAATTGTGATGGGGGTTGATTTTCACTTGGGCTCAAGCTGGTATGCTATTACGGCATTTACAAAAAGCTTTTAAATGTGATATGTGAAAATCATATCTTGTGGGTGTTTATATTTGCATTTCTTTATTATTAATGAGGCTAGGCATTTTCCATATATTTATTTCTACCTTGTGTTTCTTATGAGTTGTCTAGTCAAGTCCTTTCTCATTATCTTGTGGTGTTTTAGTATGAGATTTAAAAATATGAGCTACAACGCCTTTGGACTATCATATTGATTAAAAATAGTGCCCCCATTTTGATAATTTTTATTTATTGTTTCATTATTATTATTATTATTATTATTACATGTATAAAAGTTTAACATTTTTATGAAGTATCATATTTATGGATAGGAACAGTGGACATTATAAAGACATCTCTATTCTCAAATTGGTTTATAGATGCAATACAATTTCAATCAAAATCTAAAAAGATTATGTGTAAAAGCTTACAAGTTTACTCTAA
Organism: Galeopterus variegatus; assembly: GCF_000696425.1. Lineage (NCBI taxonomy): Eukaryota > Metazoa > Chordata > Mammalia > Dermoptera > Cynocephalidae > Galeopterus > Galeopterus variegatus. The sequence goes on from NW_007726507.1 coordinate 330,292, forward strand.
ATTTTGTATGGAACAGAAAGGGTTAAAAACATCCAAAATATACTTAAAGAAAAAGAACAAAACAGGGAGATTTGCCTTCCAGATATTAAGACTTGTTATAAGATTATAGTAATTAAGACAATGTGGTATTGGTGTTGGGATAGAATACTCAGGTGGGAAAGGTGTGACTATTCAATAAAGGGTGCTGGGTTAATTGATTATCTGTATGCAAATAATGGAACTGTCTCCCTAAATCAATCTGTACATAAACATAGACTCTGTTTAGATTGAAGACCAAACTGTGAAAAATAAAACCCTGAAACTTTCAGAAGACAATACAGAATGCTATCTTTATAAATGAGCAGTGCTTTGTGGGATGTCCACAAAGCACAAACCATAAAGGAACCATAAAGAAAAAGATTGATAAATTTAGCCATATTAAAATTAATAATGGCTATTTATCAAAAGATACCATAAAGATCCAGGTAAGCCACAAACTAGGTGAAGACCTGTTCCATACATATAACCCAGAAAGGATTGGTTTGCAGAACAGGTAAACAATCTCGAAGAGCAACATGATGCAGACACAACCTAACAGGAAAATAGGCAAAAGATAGGAACTATAAGTATTTCTCAGGGAGGTCCTTCAAGACTTGAATCCCTATACACTGGTTTCTCTGTCCTTTTGACACGTCACCCATCATTCTTTGAGCACTTCCTTACTTAATGCCACAATCAAATGTTTTGTGTTCATATTGCATGTTCTCTGCCCCAGCCCTAAGATCAGCCATTTATCCAGGAAACCCTGGCTTCTTTTAGGGAAGAATGGTATTTAGAAATCAAGATTGGCATGCTATGTGCAATTATTACTATTGGGGTATCACTGTTGCCATTCCCTTTCTGTTGACAGAGCTAGGGAATATTTGTACACACAGACACACATAGACACATATGAATTTATATCTATGTTTATTTCCATGTATATCAATAATACCGAAAATCATTACATTCACACCAACATCTCCAGTTCCAATCTATAACTACAAAGTTCAATCTCATTTTCTTCCTAGATCTCATTATCCTTCATGCATTTACTTATTCAATCAATTCCCTTGTCTGCACCAGTCTCCCTTTGTCACCATCTCTCTCACAATGACCTCTTTATCGCACTTGGGCTCCAACATCCTCTAAAGTGCTACTGTTGCTGGTTGTCACCAATATGAATTCCCTCTTCATCCTTCCCAAGCTCTGACACCTTGAGCCAGGTCATCCTCATGCCTGGGCAGCCACCTTACCCTACTCAGCCTCCAACATTGTGCTAGGCCTTGCTCCTGTGAGATGCTCTTCTTATCTCACTCTGGGCCACCATGGCTTTTCCTATCCTGGTGCAAATGCCTATCCTATGTGTCTCTAACCAAGGGCTTTTTGACAGAGTTGTTCTGAAAAAGAAGGGAAGAGGAAGAGGAAAAGGAAGAGCTACCTCTAGATTTTTTAAAAAGTTTTTATTAAATCATAATTGATTATACATATTTTGGGGGTTCAGCATTGACATATGTTGGTCAAATCAATATTACTAGCACATGTATTGTTACAAATCATACTTATTCTTTATGCCCCTGTCCAATCTCTCCCTATTCCCCTCTCCCTCCCCTCTCCCCTCTCTGTAACCTTAGATTTCTTCTCTCCTTCTGAAAGAGTAATGGTTACTCTGTTGATTTGTTGCCTAGATGATCTGTTCAATGCTGAGAGATGTGATCAGGTCCACCAATATTATTGTAGAGCAGATGCTTCTTCTGTCACTCTGGAATGGGCTTTGTGGAGAGAGACATCCTCTTCTTTTCTTTGGTCTCTGCTGGTGACTGCTCCAGTGGCTGGCGGACCATCTGCGTGGTTGGTTGTGGCATCTAGCTGCTTTTGCAACAGCTGTGGTTTTTGTGGTGGCTGTGGTGGGCCATCCACATGGAGATGATGTTTTTTGCATGCTCCTTGGCACTGGTGGTGTGCCTATTGTGGGAGGAGGGTCCAGTCCCCACTCCATGCCTCAGGTCCCCCTGAGGTGCTGGTGGTGTGCCTTGGCTGGAGTTAATTTTTTGTCCTTTGCCTACTTCTAAAATGGGGGAACTTCCTGTGGGGACCAGTACTTGAGCTGTGTGGTTTAGCTAAATTGCTGCTTTGCTGCTCTTTCTCTAGGGAAGGCTTTTTGTGCAGCTCAGCTTTTAATGGTTGACTTTATAGGTACCTCTGGGTCTAGTGAAATCTTGTGCACCTAGGTTGTGTAGAAACTCTGATCTGTGCCTGAGTCTTTTCATCAAACTGCACCCCATGCAATTCTATATCCTTGACCAGTCTTCTCTGAGTGGTCCTTCGCTGATTGGGGCGCCGGTCAGCCATCCTTGCTGTTCCCCGGTGTTCTCTTGGTGGGTCCGTCTCCCCCACTGCTCATGCTGCAAACACCATGGGATGGGCTGTGTGCTGGTCCCTTGTGCTGACTCACAGGCCACTGAGTGGCTCCTTCCCTTCAGTTGTCTTGGTTCCTTACTCCTATGTGGGTCCACGGGAAACCCATCAGTGGTCTTGCTGGCCTGGGGGCCACCAAGGCCCTCCACTCCCCTGCCGCCTCCAAGCAACTTCATCCAAAGGACACAGCTGCAGCTTTTGCCTGCTCCTGCTCCATGTACTCAGCAGTTCCAGCCTTAAAGCAGCTGTGGCATGAAATGGTCAGAGCGATCCTTTCTTTCTCTCATCATGGTTTCTCCCACCTTCATGCACTCTGCAGGTCTCTCCTCCTCTTCCCCCAAGCTCCAGCAACCCCAGCTTGGCTGTTGTTGCTTTTCTACAGTTGTAAATTGTTTTTTTTGTGGGAGAGAGTGACGCTGGGGACCGTCTATTCTGCCATCTTGACCAGAAGCCCTCTAGATCTTTACTGTTTTATTTTTTACTATTTTATTTTTAATCTATAATCCATGGGAGTATGGTATGATTTAAAGATAATTTTACTTGTAGCAAACCATCATTTACCAAATAATTCTTTGTATTCCCATGTAAATATCTTTTTTAGTATAATACACAATGTTGAAATAAATGACTTTTTATTTTTGAAGAAAGCGGTAGAAAGACAACCCTAGGAGTAAGAAAGCTAATTTGTTTGAGATTTCATCTACAACTCAAGGAAGAAAAATGAAATTGAATTTTAACAAGACTAAAATTTTCTTTTAAGAAGACAGTATGGGGCTGGCCAGTTAACTCAGGTGGTTAAAGCATGGTGCTGATAACACTAAGGTTCAGGGTTCAATTCCTGTACCAGCCAGCTGCCCCCCCCCCAAAAAAAAAAATGTAAAAGCCATTTTTATTTCAAGGACTATACACAAAACCAGCCCGGGACCAGTGC
>NW_007726507.1:334498-337447 GCF_000696425.1 Galeopterus variegatus
AATACACAATGTTGAAATAAATGACCTTTGATTTTTGAAGAAAGCGGTAGAAAGACAACCCTAGGAGTAAGAAAGCTAATTTGTTTGAGATTTCATCTACAACTCAAGGAAGAAAAATGAAATTGAATTTTAACAAGACTAAAATTTTCTTTTAAGAAGACAGTATGGGGCTGGCCAGTTAACTCAGGTGGTTAAAGCATGGTGCTGATAACACTAAGGTTCAGGTTTTGATCCCTTTATTGGCCAGAAAGGTAACTAACTAAATAAATAATAAAAATAAAATAAAATAAAAAGAAGACAGTATGTAATGTCCAACTTAGGAAAGTTTTAAAATTAAATAGAGAAATCTATTCACCAGAATGTGAAACCTCAGGATGAATAAATCTAATTGTGTCTGGCTCTTTGACTGCAGTACATTAGATGCACATGAAGGATTGTTCTCTAAAACACATCTGTTTCCACCTAGAAAAATAAACAGAAAAGCCCTTTCTTACCCTTGGCTTCACTTCTTTGAATTATATCAAGTAAAATTAGACATTGAAAACCAAAAACTATCTAAAGAAAGCATGAATTTATATGAGCATGTTTACTATTACAAGTATTACATTAGAAGACTGCCTAGTGAGTGCTCAAGAGGTTTCTTAGGGTAGACTATGCTTTTCTATACATCACTAAATTATTTAGTAGATTCTGTTATTGCTTCAGTCTTGCCTTGAGCAAGACTATCTCCTTAGTTTTCCTATGTTAGTTTTCAGTTGTCTAGAAAACCTCACAGTGGTAAATCTCTGGGGACATGGGAAAATAATGTCCCCATTATTTTTCTTCTTTATTGTGTTACTATAGACTCATCACGGACTTCTGGGATACATACTGTGATCCGCTTGGGTCTACTTTAGTCCCTAAGAGCATAATGGTCACAGACTCGATAGAAATCATCTGAGATTATCTCTATTATATTTGATAAAATGTTTTGAAGTATCTTGTACTATATTGTAATAGACAAAGCAGCACATTCAGGAATTACAGCCCTGGGAATTTGGTAGATCAGACTCTTTTAGCTCAGCTTGTTTTACATTTTCCCCTTTGAGGACTGTTTTACTACCAAAGTAAATTAAAGAGCATGTAGAGACATAGATGTTTCATAGCATAAAGAGTACACTTGTTTAAATGTCTTCTTGGATTAATTAAGTATATTGGTGATAAAAAGGAATATAGTTAACTTGGGCTGTGTCTTCATGTGATGTTTGGGTTGTTTGTTCTGAATAAATTGTTAAATCTGTTCAGGCAATGACTAGCTTGTATTATTTTCTAGTAAATTTTGGAATTTTGTAAACCTTTTTTAGAAGTTGTTGGCTTTGGCAAGAGAATCTCAGGTGGTTGCTTTTCAGAAACAAATGTCAAGGGACCATTTATTTCCTGGTTACCAACATAATGCAAAATAGAAACAAGGACCTAAAAATCCAGTTATGACAGAAAAGAAAAAGAATATTAAGCCATGTATACAGATGGCCATGAGTCTGTGGTATTGGTTTTATAAGTCCCAGGGTAGAAAAGTGGCTTCTTCCATGAACAGGGTGAGATACTTTATTCTTTGCTTCTAAAAATGACTAGAGAAGGTATGAACTGATTTTTTAAAAATCAGTGTTTTATTTTTGAATAGTTTTAGATTTGCAGAAAGATTGCAAAGATAGTACATAGTTCCCTTGTACTCTTCACTCTGTTTTACTTAATAATAATATTTTACAATGCCATTGTACATTTGTCAAATCTAAGAAGTCAGCACTGGTACATCACTATTAATTAAACTTTAGATTTTATTCAGATTTCACTAGCTTTTTCACTAATGTCTCTTTTCTATTCCAGGATCCAACCGAGGGACACCACATTACATTTAGTTGTCAAGTCTTTTACTTTCCTCTGGTCTGTGACAGTTTCTCAGTCTTTCCTTGTTTTTCATGACCTGATAGTTTTGTGGTGTACTGGCCAGGTATTTTGTAGAAAATCCTTTAATTTTGATGCCTCTTATGTTTTTCTCATGATTAGATTGAGGTTATAGGTTTTTGGAATGAAGAACCCTTCTTATCACATCCTATCAGGAGTACAGGAGCTCAACATGACTAATCCTGATGATATTAACCTTATCAGTTGTTGATTTCTCCATTGTAAATTTACTACTGGTCTATTTCCAAACTCTATTCATTGGAAGCAAGTCACTAACTCTAGCTCATACTTAAGGGGGAGGGAGGTATGTGGGACATTTATCTTCACCTTCTAGAAGGACAGGTATTTACATACATTATTTGGAATCATCTGTAAGANGCTTCAGTCTTGCCTTGAGCAAGACTATCTCCTTAGTTTTCCTATGTTAGTTTTCAGTTGTCTAGAAAACCTCACAGTGGTAAATCTCTGGGGACATGGGAAAATAATGTCCCCATTATTTTTCTTCTTTATTGTGTTACTATAGACTCATCGCGGACTTCTGGGATACATACTGTGATCCGCTTGGGTCTACTTCAGTCCCTAAGAGCATAATGGTCACAGACTCGATAGAAATCATCTGAGATTATCTCTATTATATTTGATAAAATGTTTTGAAGTATCTTGTACTATATTGTAATAGACAAAGCAGCACATTCAGGAATTACAGCCCTGGGAATTTGGTAGATCAGACTCTTTTAGCTCAGCTTGTTTTACATTTTCCCCTTTGAGTACTGTTTTACTACCAAAGTAAATTAAAGAGCATGTAGAGACATAGATGTTTCATAGCATAAAGAGTACACTTGTTTAAATGTCTTCTTGGATTAATTAAGTATATTGGTGATAAAAGGAATATAGTTAACTTGGGCTGTGTCTTCATGTGATGTTTGGGTTGTTCGTTCTGAATAAATTGTTAAATCTGTTCAGGCAATGACTAGCTTGTATTATTTTCTAGTAAATTTTGGAATTTTC
>NW_007726507.1:338447-340710 GCF_000696425.1 Galeopterus variegatus
GGTTGCTTTTCAGAAACAAATGTCAAGGGACCATTTATTTCCTGGTTACCAACATAATGCGAAATAGAAACAAGGACCTAAAAATCCAGTTATGACAGAAAAGAAAAAGAATATTAAGCCATGTATACAGATGGCCATGAGTCTGTGGTATTGGTTTTATAAGTCCCAGGGTAGAAAAGTGGCTTCTTCCATGAACAGGGTGAGATACTTTATTCTTTGCTTCTAAAAATGACTAGAGAAGGTATGAACTGATTTTTTAAAAATCAGTGTTTTATTTTTGAATAGTTTTAGATTTGCAGAAAGATTGCAAAGATAGTACATAGTTCCCTTGTACTCTTCACTCTGTTTTACTTAATAATAATATTTTACAATGCCATTGTACATTTGTCAAATCTAAGAAGTCAGCACTGGTACATCACTATTAATTAAACTTTAGATTTTATTCAGATTTCACTAGCTTTTTCACTAATGTCTCTTTTCTATTCCAGGATCCAACCGAGGGACACCACATTACATTTAGTTGTCAAGTCTTTTACTTTCCTCTGGTCTGTGACAGTTTCTCAGTCTTTCCTTGTTTTTCATGACCTGATAGTTTTGTGGTGTACTGGCCAGGTATTTTGTAGAAAATCCTTTAATTTTGATGCCTCTTATGTTTTTCTCATGATTAGATTGAGGTTATAGGTTTTTGGAATGAAGAACCCTTCTTATCACATCCTATCAGGAGTACAGGAGCTCAACATGACTAATCCTGATGATATTAACCTTATCAGTTGTTGATTTCTCCATTGTAAATTTACTATTTGTCTATTTCCAAACTCTATTCATTGGAAGCAAGTCACTAACTCTAGCTCATACTTAAGGGGGAGGGAGGTATGTGGGACATTTATCTTCACCTTCTAGAAGGACAGGTATTTACATACATTATTTGGAATCATCTGTAAGAAAGATTAGTCTCTTCTCTCTTTGTTTCTTTCATGGTCTCTTTGTTTTATTGTTTCTTGTTTTATTCCTCATTCATTTGTATCAGTATAGACTCATGAGCATTTATTTTATACTTTGGGCTATAATCTAGTGCTATGTTATTTATTTTGTTGCTTAAATTTTTCCAGATTTGACCGTTAGGAGCTCTTTCAGGTTGGCTTCTGTGTGCCTTTGGCATGCCCTGTTATTTTGTGTTTTGAGTTTTCTGGCATTAGAAGATACTCTGGATTCATCTTATATGTGTCCTGACCCAGCCCTAGAATCAGCATTTCTCTAAGAAGTCCTGGATCCTTTTATTGGAGAATGGTTTTTGAATGAATTTTTATAATGTATTACAGCATAGGTAGACTTGGGCAGGTAAAGCTCTGATAGTCTTCACAGTAGTCATCAATAGAATGATCCAAAGTCTGGGAATTTCACAGGAAACCACCCTACTGAGGAATTTTATAAAAATTATATCAAAGGCATTTTTGCGAATTACAGGATTGAAGAACAATACTCAGATGATATCATCTTGGAAATTTTCAATAGAGTGAGCAGGATTTATCAAACTGACATCATATTAAATCTCTGTGATTCATACCTGAGAGATGCTGCAATGGAATGCAGTGGACTCTGAGAACAGATGGTATGAAATTTGTTGGAACCTAGGTAAACAGGAGAAAAATATAAAACTAGTAAACAGATTTATATTTAAAGAAGTTTGTTGTTTANATATAAGACAGTACCTCTGCCTTCTAGGGAGGTAAATAATACAGGGACATATTATGTGGTGGGAAAGACAAGTATTAATGAAGAGCCTTGGGAGCTGTAAGGTAAATAAATTCAGTGACTATGACAACAGGATTCCTGGGGAGGCAGAGGGTTGTACCTTCAGAGGCACCAGTGACCTATGACTCTAAGCTGGTGGTGGTGCTTCTGTGAGATGGGGAGAGAAATGGGGACATAGGAGGAGATTGGTTCTTCTCTCTCATGGGAGGAACATGCTCACTATTCAGGGAGCAAATGAGGTTGAGTCCATGGGGCATGAAGTCCATAGAGGTGAGAAAATCAAACAGTAGGACAGTGAGTAGGAAGCAATACTTTAGTGAAATAAATTTGTTCAGTAACTCTTAGCTCTAAATTGCTTAGATACTTGATTTTAAAGTAACATTATTCAGAGTCAGGCCACAAACTAGAGCCAAGAATTAGAAAGAACAAAGGTACAGGCAGAGCAAATATTCAGTCTTATGAAATCATAATAGGGGAGTTATTTCATCAGCTAGTTAGGAATCCCCAAATC
>NW_007726507.1:341602-343591 GCF_000696425.1 Galeopterus variegatus
ATTTATTTGTTTTTTTGTGATAAAGTATACATAACAAAATTTATCACTTTAACCATTTTTAAGTGTACAGTTCAGTGGCACTAAGTACATTCACACTGCTATGCAATGATCACTACTGTCCTTCTCTAGAACTTTTTCTTCATCCCATAGTGAAACTGTGTACACTTTAAACAATAACTCCCCATTCCTCCTCCCCTCAGCCACTGGTAACCACTGTTCCACTTTCTGTTTCTCTGTATCTGACTGTTCTAGGTACCTCGTAAAAGTGGAATCATATAATACCTTTCCTTTCATGCATGGCTTATGTCACTTAGCATGTCTTCAAGGTTCATTCATGTTGTAGTGCTCTATTTATGTGCCTAAAGTCGTCACAGTTAAATTATGCTGAGTTTTTGTTTTTCTGTTTTTTCTTGAGGCAATTCCATGGACTGAGGTGAATGATAGGGCACAAAAAACACACATCGAGGGGAAGAGTGCAGAGAATCAATAGTAGAGGCAGGATACTGAGTGGCCAAAATTGTGACCCCAACCCCTTAGCTACTAGAGGCAGAGTTGGAGATTGAGGGCCAGGCATAGCACTAGGGATGCAGGCAATGAGGGACCAAGCCACAAGGCCAAGGCCAATGGTATAAGGCTGGGATGCTAGACTGGGGTGTAGATGTCAGACATGAAGGACCTGGTAATCCCGTGAGCCCCAGAGTAGTAGTGCATGTGGTGGTTATTGTAGATTCAGAAAAGTGGAGAGAAAGACTCCAATAAGTGACTCAGATGCTGAGGAGGGAGAGGATCAAGAGGTTAATTGATGCAAAAAAGTTTTCAAGGAAAAGGTGGTATATAAATGGGTAGCATTTAGACAAGCAGAGAGGACTGGCATAATGACTCATGAAGAGGAGGTGGCATTAAGAGATAGGGAGGTGGAAACTGCAAGGTGCTTTTGGAGCTGAGTAGACCAATTTGGCTGGGGTTTTATGGAATGCAGAAGGAAATAGGAGTAAATTGGTGGAGTTATATAGCACAGTTATTGACAGATAAATGATTCAGATTATTTTGTAAGCAATGGGCCTCACCAGAAAATGAACCAGTTTTATTCTTTACTTTACATCTATTCCCATAGCCTCAATCTTGACTTTAATTAGAGCAGTTAACACACTTTTCTTTATAGTAGGTGGGAAATGTCTGTATCTCTTAGGAGAAGATAAACTGCCTGAAGGCAGAGCTGTCATATTCAAGATAGTGTCTCTTATAGTGTTAAGCACAAGGTCTTGAACTTCTTAGTTCCTCATTAAGCATTTCTTGACTTGAATGGTAATTAGGTTAAGAGGTTTTGATGGGGGAATGGGATAAATGGTCAAGGCTATAATTTAGGGAGATTAATCTGATGAGAATGTGTAATGAGAATGGAAAATGGAGGCAGGTTGACTGGTGGGGAAGGTGTTCTAATAATGAAGTGGTAAGGTAACTGAAGGCATTTCTCTACTGGACCTTGCTAAGAAGGGAAGGATTTAAAAAGAAATCTGATACCAGATTACCCAGTCTATCCATGCCAGTAGTCTTTCAGTGGCAGCCGAAAGCAAAGGTTGGGAAAATAGAAAGAGAAAAAAAAAAGCTAAGGAATGAATCATCAGTTACTCCTCCAGCATATTTTCTCCTGTGGAATCCTGAACAAGTTACTTAACATACAACCAACAAATATAACCTTTCTCTCTGAAATCACAGAAGCTGGTGCTTCTATAGAAAATGCTGTCTAGTTTAGTCAGAAAGTAAAATTAATCTAGCTGTTCTCATTTCGTATTTGGACTTTTTTGACTAGTTGGTGGCCCTGTGCGTTCTTTATAAATGTATTTAATACTCCCTGTGAACATTAGAAAACAATTTTACATTTGACAGGGTTTGACTGGCACATGGAAGCACAATTAAGTGTTTCCTATTTATATGGAAATAAGATTACTTGCTGAGAGTTAAGCCTATAAAATTCACCCACAAGCAGTA
>NW_007726507.1:344194-346111 GCF_000696425.1 Galeopterus variegatus
AAATTAATCTAGCTGTTCTCATTTCGTATTTGGACTTTTTTGACTAGTTGGTGGCCCTGTGTGTTCTTTATAAATGTATTTAATACTCTCTGTGAACATTAGAAAACAATTTTACATTTGACAGGGTTTGACTGGCACATGGAAGCACAATTAAGTGTTTCCTAGTTATATGGAAATAAGATTACTTGCTGAGAGTTAAGCCTATAAAATTCACCCACAAGCAGTAGATTAGCCACCTGTACAAGTAAACCATGAGAGATTGCCTGTAAATCTGGGTCTGAAAAGTCTGGACAAACTTTAGGGGATATGAATTTCTCTACAATGCTTTGGCACAAGAAACATCACAGTGCTTCATTTTCCAGATCAAATGAAATCTGTCTCTGAGCCTTCACTCATGAGGGGGCTAGTGTTGAGATACTAAATGCCAGTCATTGCTGAGGGCTCCTCCTCTTTCCTTGGGGTTTACCTTCAGTAACTGTGCAGGAGCTTCTTACCTAAGAGTGGCTCCTCTCACTCTTTCCCACTGTATGGTGGGGTCTTTTGCAGAGGCTCCCTAGCCTAATGTTCAGCCTCCTTCTAATGTCATGCAGCTCCATTCTCCCCAACCCCTGGACACTTTGTGCCAGGAGATACCACAACTTGCCATCTGTGATAACTCCAAATCCTGTCCCTGTTCCATGCTGGAGATGCTTCCCCTCTCTTCTCCTGATGGCAATTTTCACCATCTCTTCTCCTTACCACCTCTACTGGGGGATTAAGCTTAATCTCCTCCAATCTACCTCAAACACAAAGACTATTTAATTCCTTCCTTCCTGATGAGGGAGGTGAGGCAGGGAACTCAACTGTTAGAAACCAGTGTTTCCTCTTTCCTGCAGGGGGGTGGGGAAAAGAGATTCTTTATTCTTAGTTGGTGAGTTTATAGCAGTAAGAACAATACCAGAATAGCCCATAACAATGACCACCACAACTTCAAAACAACCCCGAGGTACCAGTTAGTTTTTTTCCTATTAATTCATCTGATTGTACATTATGTACTCTAATCAAGGGGATCTGAGTATATTCTCAGAGTAAGGGGTCTTAAAAATGATTGTAATGTAATAGGCTCAAATAGAATAAATTACATTATATTACTTTGCTCAGGCAAAGACTGGATAACCTAAGGGTTTGGTAAACAGAATGGAATCCGGAGAAAAGGTAGCCAGTTTTTCAGTAAAGCTTCAGTACTCTTAAATCTAAATGGTCTGGTCACAGTAACAGGTACATTGTTACGATGGAAAAGGATGTAGCAAGTGACGATTAGCTTGGTGATCGTGGACATCATCCAGTGCCCCACCTTTGTTAGAATTTCATCTGCCCTGCCCAGATTCTGCATGGTCGAGATCTCATCATGGTGGTGAGGCAGACCTGAGAAGTTCCACCCAAGTGGCCAGTCAGCTTCTCTAAATAATATTCTCATCTCACCTAATTTAGCTAGATCTAAGTTTGAAAAAGACCTTTCTATTTAAATTAAGATGGCTACAGAAAAAAATGCATCTACGAAAAGTTCTGAATATTTGTGTTTCCCCAAATTCGTGTGTTGAAACCTAATCATCAACGTAATGGTGTTGGGAGGAGGGTCCTTTGGGAGGTGATTAGGTCATGAATAGGATTAGTGCCCTTATGAAAGAGACCACAGAGAGCTGCCTTGCTCTTTTCACCACGTGAGGACACACCAAGAAGGTGCCTTCTATGAATCAAGAAATGGGCCCTCACTGGACACCAAATCTGATGGCACTTTGATCTTAAACTTCCCAGCCTCGGGCCGGCCCGGTGGTGCACTGGAGAGTGCGCCACTTGGGAGCGCGGCGGCGCTCCCACGGAGGGTTCAGATCCCATGTGGAGACCGGTTCCCGCTCACTGGCTGAGCGCGGTGTGGGC
>NW_007726507.1:347389-348355 GCF_000696425.1 Galeopterus variegatus
AGATTCTGATGAAGTGGATCTGGAATAGAGCTAGGAACACTGTACTTTAGAAAAAAAAAAAAGCCTCCTGGGTAGTTTAATGTGTAGCTAGGTTGACAATCACTAGTACTAAAAACATTCTAATCATTTAGAACTGAGATTATGGGAGTGTCTGAGTCATATATGGACAATGGGAACCAAGCACATAGACAAGCATTATAGGATGTCAAGGCGGACTTTTCTTTTTGCCACGTAACTGCTAACACCCAAACAAACAAAAGGAACAATGTGTTTTGTATTCTAAATTTACAGACTCACCAGTCATTAGGGTCAGCCACCCTCCTGCAGGGCTTGCTGAGATGCCTCTGCTTAGGGAACTGGCCCAACCACTCATCGCTATCCCCATCTCCAGAGGCAGGTTGGGAGAGAGGAAGCCAGCCTCTTGGGGAGTGGATATACACAGTCAATTCCCTTCCTCAAGTCAAGTATGTGGAGGAGGGGAGCTCAACAAGTCACTTGAAAAGAAAAATAAACAGACATTTTGTTCCCTGCCTATATGACCTTCTGAAGTAGCAGATTTGCTGGCATGTCTTGTGTGTTAACTGGAATGTGGGAAAAGATGGCATGAGTGGAACAAAATCCAGGTGGAGAGGGGCCAGCAAGGACGGCCTCCTCCTTCACAGTAGAGTAATGAGTCCTCACATGCCTGCAGACTGAGGGTAGGCTCAGTATATGAGATTGGGAGCCATAATTGTCCCAGAATAGATGCAGCATGGGGGACAGAGAGGGACCCATATGTGGGGAATGCCACCGAGTCAGCATCTGCCAAAGAAGATAACCAACTATCTTATCAAAGGAGAATCTTAGAGCCACTGCTGGATCTCATTGAGCCCATAGACAGAAGAGAGGTTAGACTAGTTGACCACGGACCCAGCCATATGCGAAGATGCTCCTGCTTCTTTTCTCTTTCTCCTCTGCCCCAATCCT
>NW_007726507.1:349629-351299 GCF_000696425.1 Galeopterus variegatus
CTTCTCCCTCTCTCTCTCTCTCTCTCTCTCTCTCTCTCTCTCTTCTTCTCACCGTGTGATCTGCTTGTACCCACCAGCTCCCTGCTGCTTCCCACCATGAGTAGAAGAAGCCCGGGGCCTGTGCCAGATGCAGCTGTCCCAGAATCGTGAGCCAAATAAACCTCCGTTCTTTATAAAGAACCCAGTCTCAGGTATTGTTATAGTAACACAAAAACAGACTAATACAGGGTACTTAGTGGAAAAATATGTTCATAATGAGTGAGATTCCTTAATAGATTTAAAGTTTTCGATTGAAAGATTTTTAATGGATTAGGGGCTGGCTCGTTAGCTCAGTTGGTTAGAGCACAGTGTTATAACACCAACGTCAAGAGTTCAGATCTCTGTACTGGCCAGTTGCCAAAAAAAAAAAAAAAAAAGATTTATAAGTAATTATATGTGCACATATTACAGAATTCAGAAGTTATAAAAAAGGTAAAACTACAAGATGAGTTTTCTTTACCTATCTTCTCCCTCAACCATGAAGTTCTTGTTTCTTTCTGGAAATATCACAGAATTGTTTTCTATTAAAGCTTCCAGAATAGTCACATAATTCTATATTGATTCTATAGCATTGATGAACACACACAAGAACTATGTGGGTTAGATGAATTTCCACATTCCAGGATTACCTTTTGAAAGCTCTTGCCAGACAGTATCATCTCATCCTGGTTATTTCTCTGTGACCCAGTGAATCTCAGTGTTTGAAATTCCCCAGAGACAGATGTTCAGAAAATCCTCGGATTTTTGCTTTTTAATTTGGAAACTTTGAAATGGCTATTCCTATATTATGTCTTATGTTTTGCTTATTCAAATAAAATTGGCTTATTCATTGACGGTTTTAGGTGCTTATTCAGAGATGAATTTACTTCAGAAAGGACACTGATAAGTGCTAGACTTCATTCCTGGTTCCTTTAGTTATTTAGGATTCTGTGTAAGTTGTGCAACCTCTGTACTGACTTTTCTGAGCTATGAAACTGAATAAAGACAACTTGCTCTCTTCTGCTTTGTACAGTGGGGGGAAAGCTTCATCAGCCAGGGATTGACTTGTTATAGGCCAAGAGCAGAGGTCGAGAAGTTGACATGTTTTAATGACTGGTTTTTAGAACTAGGGTGTAGGTGGGGTTAAAATGTTTTCACTGGCCTTGGGCCAAATTAAAATCTAGGTAACAGGATTTTAAACCTGGGATCTCCTCTCCTCTCTCAACTCCAAATTGATTTTACTGCTCTATATTTGCTTGTTTCTTTATGTCAATGATAGCTTGCAAGATGNCTTCCCACCATGAGTAGAAGAAGCCCGGGGCCTGTGCCAGATGCAGCTGTCCCAGAATCGTGAGCCAAATAAACCTCCGTTCTTTACAAAGAACCCAGTCTCAGGTATTGTTATAGTAACACAAAAACAGACTAATACAGGGTACTTATTGGAAAAATATGTTCATAGTGAGTGAGATTCCTTAATAGATTTAAAGTTTTCGATTGAAAGATTTTTAACGGATTAGGGGCTGGCTCGTTAGCTCAGTTGGTTAGAGCACAGTGTTATAACACCAACGTCAAGGGTGCAGATCCCCTTACCAACCAGCTGCCAAAAAGAGAAAAAAAAAATCAATAAAACAAGACATCAAAGAGATCGGAAG
>NW_007726507.1:352346-354171 GCF_000696425.1 Galeopterus variegatus
GGCTATTCCTATATTATGTCTTATGTTTTGCTTATTCAAATAAAATTGGCTTATTCATTGATGGTTTTAGGTGCTTATTCAGAGATGAATTTACTTCAGAAAGAACACTGATAAGTGCTAGACTCCATTCCTGGTTCCTTTAGTCATTTAGGATTCTGTGTAAGTTGTACAACCTCTGTACTGACTTTTCTGAGCTATGAAAATGAATAGAGACAACTTGCTGTCTTCTGCTTTGCACAGTGGGGGGAAAGCTTCATCTGCCAGGATTGACTTGTTATAGGCCAAGAGCAGAGGTCGAGAAGTTGACATGATTTAATGACTGGTTTTTAGAACTAGGGTGTAGGTGGGGTTAAAATGTTTTCACTGGCCTTGGGCCAAATTAAAATCTAGGTAACAGGATTTTAAACCTGGGATCTCCTCTCCTCTCTCAACTCCAAATTGATTTTACTGCTCTATATTTGCTTGTTTCTTTATGTCAATGATAGCTTGCAAGATGCTTAAAGGCAGACTATAAATTATTTTATGTACTCCACAACACAAATCAGAGTGTTTTGTACATGGCAGATAACAGATAAAATATTTGTTATATGATAGGCTAAGGAGTTTAGGGTTAATTCAGTGATGGAAAGAAAACTAAAACAACAGCAAGAACAACAGCAACTTAAAAATACACAATTCAATAATAGAAAGGGGAGAAAGTTTAAACAGCAGCATTACATGACCAGAAATGTGTTTAGAAAGATAAGTATGGTGCAGACCTGCCAGATTTAGCAAAGAAAAATAAATACAGGCAGCCCTGGATTTCATCTGGCAACCCTAGTATGGTGTTAATGTAGACTATAGGAGATGTGAGGAGGAAGAGAATGGAGATAACTAGGAGACAAAAAGATGTGCAAGGACTGGATTTGGGGCACACTGTGGAGGTAAACTAGGCAGGACTTGCTGACTGGATGTGGGAGGTGAGGTAGAAGTGAAATCAAAAGTGATTCCGGCAAGGTTTTTAATTTAGATTACGGAGTGAATGGTTGCAGAAAAATGATCTCCAGGAAGGTGGGAAGAGATCAGATATGTGTGGGAGAGAAGGAAAATCAGTTCAGTTTAAAACTTTTTGAGTTTACCAGTGGAAATGACCAGGAGATATTGAGAGATACAGCTTTAGAGCCTGGGGTGAGGTTTGGTAGGTACAGACATATGAGCCTTTCAAGAAGGACTCTGGCAAGAAGGGGGTAGAAAGGTTTTGCTGGAATAGCTGGTGGTTGACCCACGGTGAAGACATGTATCTCCTGATGCTGAATTTGCATCAAGACACAGGAGCCAAATATATATAAACCTTCCCTTAAACAGTGGTGAATATATCGTTAGAGCAAGTTTTTTCACAGAGGTGATGTAAGCCTGAGTATAGCAGGGAAAGGGTGAAGCAAGAAAATTTTCCCTTAACTCTTGCAGAATCCTACCAGAGTGGACCCATACCAGAGTCACTGACAGCTTTGCCCTTGGTGTAGGGAACAAAGGACAAGGGACACATCTTAATAGCTGATGCTGCTCCTGCTTGAGTCACCCCTGGCTCCCTTGGGTTGTGTATTCTTGGATAAATAGATTGAGGCCTTATTGTAGGGGTGTGTGTGTTTGTGTGTGTATCTGTGTTGTGTGTGTGTGTGTGTGTTCCAACAATCTATAAGCTCCTGCAGTGCTGCAGTGGCATTCAGTAAATATTTAACAGAAAAAAAGAGTGAATGGGCCGGCCCGGTGGCGCACTGCTACAGTGCGCTGCTTGGGAGCGCAGTGGCGCTCCCGCCGAGGGGTTGGATCCCACATACAGACCGGT
>NW_007726507.1:354307-361932 GCF_000696425.1 Galeopterus variegatus
ATCCGTTGCCGGACACGAAAAAAGACAAAAGAAAAAAAAAAAAAAAAAAAAAAAAAAAAAAGAAAAAGAAAAAAAGAGTGAATAAATGAATTAATGTTGAGTGAATACCTAGAGATACAACCATATTAATAATATCATTATAAAGGTAATAGAGTGGATGTCATGGAAATTTAGAAAATTCATTATTTCCTCTGAGTCTGTAGAAGTCTTGAGGAAAAATTTCGTGGATAAGAAACTTATGTTGGAAAAGCACATAAACTGGAGAACAGTTCAACATATATATACTCAGCCCTGTCACCTTCTCTTCCCTTAATGTGCATGTTCCTGCCTACACATAGTGATAGAGTCTGTGTGTTGTAGGGTTGGAATTTTCCCTCTTTGAGGACACATGGATGTCAGCACCTGTTGACAGTGGGCTTTTCCTTTTCCCTCCATATGGAGGGAGGGTCCAAGTGAGGAGAGCTGGGTAGAAATATGCATGAACTAGTGCATGAAACAAAGACATATTCAGATGTAGAAAAATAAGATTCAGTGTAGCTTCTCCTATAGGTCACTCTCCCCGTCTGCAGTCAGCAGTTACATTTTGGTAATCTGAGAAATAACTGAGAATGGAAAAATTTAATTGGGAAAGAGAAAGAACCAGAACTAAAGAAACAAAACCACAACAAAAATTCCAACAAATCAGAAGAAAAAAAAAAAAAAAAGCTTTGAATGTTTGGAGCTCCATCTTCTGGTCATGAAACAGGATAGAATTGAAATGTGATATTAATCATGAAAGCTAAAATGTATTGACAGGAACTATGCTAAATGTATTATCTCATTTAATTGATTTGTCCTGCAAAATAAATTACAAACTCTTGAACTTGGAAATTAAGGCTTTTCACAACCTGGCTCCAACCTCTTGTTTCATCACCATTCATTCATGCATTTTAACAAGCATACACTAAAGCCACTGTGTAAACAATACTGGGCTGGGCTCTGTGGGAAGAACAAACCCAACCCATCAGCCTTGGTGCCTGCTTTCAAGGAGCGACTCTTTAGTTCACATGTCATCAAAAAACACATTGATTATTTTACATTTAGTAAAATTACACAAATAATACATGAACAATGCTCCTCTCTCCAAACTGAAACTTGATGGAAATAGCTAAATTTTCCTTTGACTAACAACCCAGTCATAATCCCCTCTTTCTTCCAGCAGTAACCACAGTGTGGGTTTATGGCTTCTGAATATTATTGAATCTGTGATATACATCTAAATGTACACATAGAAATTGTTTGGTACTTCTTGTAAACTTAAGTAATAGTGTGTTATGTATGAGTATGTTTTACACGAATAGTGTAATACTGTATCACTGCATGCAATTGCTTTTTACATTTAGCAATACATCTTGGGAATTTACACATGATATTCCATATACGTCTAGTTTATTCTTATTAATAGTGACATAGTATTTCGTAATATTTAGCCTCCTTTTTAGACTTCTTTGTAGAACTACATTGTTGCCATAAACATTTTTGTGCACATGAATATTTCTCTAGGAGAGATACTGACAAGTGGAATTGCTGGGCCATAGGGTCTACAGATTTTTGGTTTTGACAGATACTGACTATTGCCCTCTGAAGTAGCAGTTGCAATGAAAGGGCATTTTTCTCCACACTTCTTTGTCCACAAATCTGCCAACACTTAACATGATCAAACGTTTAATTTTTTTTGGTAAACCTGATAGCTAAGAACTGATATTTTATTGTTTTTACTTTTAGACCCTGATTGTTCATCCTTTTATGTTTATCGACCATTTCATCTATTCTTCTGGGACTTGCCTCTTATTCTTTTTTTTTTCTTAAGTTTATTTATTTATTATATTGTCTTATTCTTTACATGCTCATATCCTTTAGTCTATTTTTATTGGTTTTTTTTGTTTATGTTCAATCTATAGGAATTCTTTCTGTATTCAGGATAATAATTTGTTTTTCTTATTCTTTACATGCTCATATCCTTTAGTCTATTTTTATTGTTTTTTTTTGTTTATGTTCAATCTATAGGAATTCTTTCTGTATTCAGGATAATAATTTGTTTTATATGTGTAGAATATTTTTTCTGCATTATTGCTCCTCTTAAAAACTTTGGCTAGGGTATTGATTATCGAATATAAGTTTTAATTTTATTTAATTTATCAACTAGATAAATTCCTGATATATATTCCTTATATTCTCATGCATGTATGAGTATATGCTCACATTTTTATGTCTATTGTAGCAGTGTGGTCAGGGCCTCACCCGTATCCCCTTGGGCCTTCCCACTTAGCACAGCTGCCTTATCTGTGAGCCTCTGTGTGTCTTTGCCTGAGAGCTTTCTCCTGTCCTGCGGAAGAATTAATCCCTACCACTAACTCTGGAGCAGTTCTAACTCGAGATTCCAACTGGAATAAGCTCCAGTTCCTACGGTGGTAATTTGCTTAATAATATACCCTTTGTGTGCTGACTTCCCTTACCCAACTCCTTTCCTCACTTTCCTATGGTGGTTCCTGTGGCCATTTTAAAAATAAACTATTTATTTGTGCTTGGATCTTTGACTTATGGCCTGCTTCTGGGGGAACCCAATCTAAGTGCTATATCTTACAGTTAGCACTTATACTCTGTGCCAGGCAGTGGCTAAGAGTCTGTGCAGAGAGTCCCTTATAAATGCATAATTACACATGCATATTTGCATAATCATGCACATAGGCATATGTGCATAATTATGCACATAGGCATAATTACGCACATAGGCATAATTACATAATTACATATCTCCATTTTGTAAATGAAGAAACCAAAAGTTGGGTAGTTGGGGATACTTAGCAAGTAAGTGACACAATATAATTTGAACTAAGGCCCTGTGACTTTCAGAACCCATATTTTTGACCATTAGATTGAGAAACAACTGCCTTTCTAGAACGTCCTTTACTCATTTTCTCATGAAAATTCTCCTGCTCTTTAATGGTCCTTTTCAAAGGACAGTTCCTCAATAAAGAATTCCTTACTATCTTGCGAAATTTACTACTTTGTTTATAGGTGTGTATGTATCATCTTCTGTGCTGCACAGAATATTTGTAGAGTGCCTAACGCCTGTCAGGTGCTTTAGAATTTTTTTTAAAGGAATAGTTATAAATTCCTTGAGGGCAAGGATCATGTCTTCATATTGCCTAGCTCATGCCTTACATTAAGGAGTTCAATGAGAGCTCACTGAATTGAACTTCAGTAACAAAATCATCTGCCAGAGGGTATAGCATATACACTTAAGAAAGGACAGGAGAACAAATTGCAGAAGTACTTGATAGATGTTTATATAATAAGTAGGCTATTTCATGACTTAAAGAAATTTGAGAACTACTACAATTGGGTAGGTCAGTAGGTTCGAGAATCTAGCAAAAGGCTAATCCAGTGGGTTCACAGGATATTTTTCAGTATCTCTTCTGTACCTAGTCTAGTACTAGGCATTATGATATAATGGGAAGACACCTATAAAAGAAAAATGTCTGAAGCTCTTATACTTATGCAGGAATTCACATTTAAGAGAAATGAATGAAAAAGAAAACTTAAAAACAAGTTACCAAAGAGTAGAAAATTTGTTTGAAAAATTGTTTATTAAATTGCTGAAAGACCACAGAAAAATGATAAGAATGTGGTGTTGGCTAGCCAGGGAAAATTTCCAGAAACAGGTAAAGTTGAATAAAAATGAAGATGTGATTGGTGCTATTTGGCAGAGAGAAGTGGGTAGAACACTTTGGCTGGTATGAAAAAGTAGCACAGGGACAAGAACTAACATGTTGCCTTTGTGGTAGATGCACAGTGGATGGGCTTTGCTTGTGGAAGGGCTTTGTTGGGGACAGTTAATCCCACCAAGGGGAGACTCTAGGCACACTGGGAGGCAGGTAAAATTGGGCTTGGGAGTTTTTCCAGAGAAGTCCTCCTTCTGACACTTCCTTCCTTCCCATCCCTCACCCCAGGCAGTCATCATGTGTCTCATTGCCAGGTCTCACTGAGGGACATGCTCACTCAGGTGTAGATGATGATGATTTAGGATTTGGAAAGGCAAAGCAATTGGAGGGTGGGGTGGGAAGAGGAGGGGAGGAAAAGATTTCACTAGTTAAGAGACAAATATGAGCAAAAGCACAGGTGAATGTTTATGGACAATTTGGTGAAAAGACAATTTCACTTGGCTAAGGCAGTGGGGTTCCTAATGTTTTTGAGAAAGAGAACCCCTTGTTAATAAGCAAAAATCGGTAGGCCCCTACATAATAGTGACTACACTATTAGTATCCTTTGACGAAATACACGATGATAAAATATATTTTAAATTAACAAATGTTTAAAAATAACAGTATATATAGTAGAAGTGTATTTAGTTTACAGACAGTCATTGCAAAAATGTGGATTCATAGACCCCTTTACATTACTCTAATACCTTCCAGATCCTTGGCCCTCAGGTTGGGTTACATTGAACTAGCATGGAGTTTCTGTAGGGAGGTTCACTCTATGACAGACTCATTCTCTCATTCAACAAATATTTATTGGACATCTACTAAGTACAGGTGCTCTTTTAAGGCTCTGAGAAAACAGCTGCAAAGAAAGACCTTCCTGTCAGGGAGCTTATATTCTAGTAGGAAGAGACAGATAATAAAAAATAATGCACAAATAACTAAGATATTTCAAATGGGGTTAAGTATGATGAAGACTAGGGATTGCCTGGGTTGGCTGGGGGGAACGTTACTTAAATAGAGTGGAGAGAGAACTGTTCAGGATGATGATATTTGAATAGACATTTTAATGGGCCAGAGATTGCCCTGCAGCTCTCAGGGAGAAGAGTGCTCAGTCAAGGGAACTGCTATTGCAAAGCTCAAGAGGTGGGAACATGTTTGTTGTCCGTGGGTAACAGCGAGAAGTCTGGTGTGGCTAGAGTAGGGTTAGAGAGATGCAGGATTGTGATAGAGGATTAGGTCAGAGAGGTGGTGGGCAGCCACATTATGTAGGGTCTTGCCGGCCATTGTAAGTACATTGAATTTTACCCTAAATGTGATAGAAAGAAGCCATTGGGGGCTTTTAATCAGAATAGTGACATGGCTGTTTGTGACGTAGATTATTAGGTAAGGGTCGAAGCAGGAGACCAATTATAGAAATCCAGGCTAGAGATTAATTTTTTTGTTGTCAAACATACTTATTACATATATCTGTCACCAAGGCATCACAAAGAAGTCACAAAAAAGTAGGCTTAGTTAATTCACAATATAGACCCTGTGAAAACACATTTTTCATCTTCTCTGAAGTTTACAACACTAGTTATATAAATTTGAAGCAGTTAACCAACATTTGAGATTAAATTGGCAAAAAAAATTGAAATTTAATTCAGACTTCAGAAACTTGTGAAATAAAAGACCACGATGGAGAAATATTAAGAAATTTGTAGAATTACCAAACTATCACAATATTATTTTCCTTTTTAAAAGCATCTCAATAAAGCAAAATAAAAACTATGGTAAACACTAAAGTCAAATCAGAGATCTTTAGTACTTTCCCTGAGTCTCTTGTTTTTAAAAATCAAATATAAGTAAGGCCAGTTCAAAATCAACCCACATGTCTTGTCTCCTCCACACTGCCATGAGGAATACATTTAAGACAAGAGGCTACACATGCTGAAATGGTCCCAGAGCTTTATTTAAATGCCAATTTCCCTGTTTCACTGCCACAGGGTTAGCTGACCCACTGCTGCATGTGAGTTTAATGAGCTGTCAAGATTTTACCTAGCCTGCCAAAATATAATACATGAGGCTATACAACAAATGAAGACAGTTTCAGTTATTAATAAATGTTAGTTTTTGAAATGGGTTTGGAAACTATATACATCAAATCATGGTAACATAACACAGAAACACTTTCATATTAAAAATCTTACATAAATGGGGGTGGAGGAACAAGTCATCTTAACCCTCTAAATCTCAGATGTCACAAGAAAAAGCTTCAAAAAAATTGAATCCATTAGATCCTAATAGAGTAGAAAGAAAGTGATTATAAGTTGATGCTTGGATATGGGCATTCAAATTCCAAGAAAGTAGTTGTCTCTTTGATCCTTAAACAAAATTGGTCCCAACAGCGTTTCAACTTGATCACTTAGTTGTAATCATATGTATGTGTACATGCATATACATGTATATATACTTGTAAATGATCAACCACCTCATTTACAAAGTATATGATAATCAAATTAATAATAAAGTGTTAAAATCTAAAAATTTGTTTTTTTATTTCAAATATACTAGGTTAATTGCTAGCCTTATACTATTAGGACACTAAATATTATGGATCACACTTTTTAGTCAAATATAGAAAAAACTTCTCCACAGATAGATTTTTACAACCGTTCTTGGGGGAGCTCAAAGATGGATGGCAAAAATCTGCCAAATTGTATATCTCCCTCCATCATAATGAAATCTCTATCACAAACCAATCTCAAAAAAGCTAACAATCTTTAGTTTTTCAAAAGCTAATAATCATAAACTATCTTAAAATTTAGGGGTGAAACGATGGCTCTAACCACCAAAATTGTGATACTAATTTACATTCCTGTTAATTATTTTATTTAATAATATAAGTACCGGATTTCACAGGTGGAGAAACTGAAGCACAAAAGATTATGTTTTTTTGTTTGTTTTAAGATTTGTCTAAGGTTAGGCAGGAAAACCAAGGTCATAACTACAGCCAGAACTGTACAGGCTAGACACCTATGAGGTTTACTGCATTCAAATTTTGCATTAAGTGTTATATTTAACTCACCTGTCCTGTTTGCATCACACTTCCTATCTTAGTCTAATCTTCTGCAAACCCTTTGAAGCACAATCTTGGCAAATGGCACTTACCACCTGCTTTCTAAGACCAGGTGAAAAAGGCTAGCCAATGCTTGTGTAAAACAAGAATATCACATATTGTTATTATATGCCATTAACAAGGTTCAATTATAGCACTTTGGTGCCCTTTTCAGAAAAAAATCTCAAAATTTACAAAGGTAAACATAAGTATGTGGTTTTTTAATATTACACATAATGAGCAACAGCAAATAGATAAGGTGTAAGCACTATAACTTCTTGACCAATTTATATCTTGAAACAATGTATCTACCCCTAACAACTACCAATGCAATTCCACAGGCTATTTTCCAGTAAGACAAGCAGTACAATGAATGTTCTTTTCAAAATATTCTAGACCATTTCCTAAATAGATAAGGTGTAAGCACTATAACTTCTTGACCAATTTATATCTTGAAACAAAGTATCTACCCCTAACAACTACCAATGCAATTCCACAGGGTATTTTCCAGTAAGACAAGCAGTACAATGAATGTTCTTTTCAAAATATTCTAGACCATTTCCATTTTCTTGAATTATAATATCACACTTTCCCACTTTGTTTTTTAAATATTATCCCTTCTTGTACAGATGAAACCAGTCCTTTTACTGACAGATACACAGCACTGTTTGCTCCTAGATATTCTGCAAGATGATCAAGTTCTGGTTTATTGGCAATAAGCTCTTCTTTTTTTGTCTTTTTTCGTGTCCGGCAACGGATCGCAACCCTCAGTGTCGCGCCCG
>NW_007726507.1:362679-375093 GCF_000696425.1 Galeopterus variegatus
AGCAAAATTTATTGCTTGCAGTTTCTGAGGCTGGGAAGTCCAAAGTCTAGGGAAAACATCTGGTGAGAGCCTTGGTGGTGGCAACAGGGACAGCAGAGTATATCACATTGCGAAAATGGTGGAGCAGAGAGAGCTAGAAACTAACCTCCTCATTCACTGTCCTTTTAAGATTATCCAAACCATGCCCATGACCACCATTTTTAATCCGTTCACTAAGGCCTGGTCCTACAATCACTTCTTCAAGGCCTGACGTTTCAATTATGGTAATAGGATTTCCCACCCTCTTTACACCGTCACAGTGGGGACTAAGTTTTGGGGGGACATTCAACCCAAAGCACTACATATCTATTTTAACACAGTACCTCCACATATGGAAGTCCACACTTTCCTGTGTAACCAAGAGCAGAGCACTACATGTCTATTTTAACACAGTACCTCCACATATGGAAGTCCACACTTTCCTGTGTAACCAAGAGCAGCAAGCATAGCAGATTCTAGAGCAGTGCTAACCAAATCTGCATACATGGCTGCTTCAATGGCAACCTGCTGACCACAACAGTATCTTACTATATAAACCATTTGGTCTTCAGACATACTATCCCTGGTCTTGCAAAATATATACAAAAACACAAAAAGCTACTGGGTTTCCTTCATACCTTGATATAATATCAAGAGTTTGGATATCATGTCTGGATATTTCCACAATTTCTCCAGGCGAGATTTCATGGTAATATCTTATAGATATTAGATAGAATATCTAATAGAATAGATAGAATAGAATAAAATAGATTCTAAAATAGATAGCACAAATAGAATAAAAATCTACAAGATTCTAAAGACACCACCCTCCCTTCTGTTTCTGATTTTTTTTTCTCTTTGTCATTTATGTCAGATACCAGAGTAAGAAGACCAATGCATTGAGGTTGATTTCCATAAGGATCTCATACTGCAAAAATAACATCTCTGTGCATTATAAGCAAGGAGTATGTTGTGGGTGCTTCCTTCATTAAGTGTTTAATCCTTGCTACCCAGTCTGGGGTGTTATCTTCTTCCTGAGGAGGGGTATATGCCAGTAACTGGGTAATCATTTCACTATTAGAGCTTGTTGACAGACTAACACCATGACATAGAAGCCTTTTCCTTAATTGAGCAGTATTTAGCAATTCACCATTGTGTGCCACAGCTATTTTTCCATGAAGTGTTCTGACAACAAAGAGCCGTCAATTTTCTATTTCATACTTTTCTGTAGTGGCATACCTCGTGTGTTCAATTCCAAGATTTGGAACATATAATTTCTTCAAATTGTCTGCGGTAAAGATGTGATTTACAAGATCAATTTCCCTTGTTCATTTTGAATGTTGGCACTGAACTCCCATCACTGGTCACAATACCAGCACTCTCCTGACCGTGGTGCTGTAGCCCCATGAGTCCCAGAGTGATCATGTGCAGCACATGTAGCTGTGTGGGCCACTCTCCTCAGGCAGTGCACCCTTACATGCCATGTTCCTCTCAGGTCCCCAACTTCTCCAGTTCCATGTTGCTGCCGACAGCTCTTGGAGGGACCTGCCACGGCAGCGCAGGTCCAAGCACAAACCAGCTGCAGGCTTGGCCCATAAGCCTCAGAAGCTCGCCCTTGCTACAGCCTCTTCCTCGTAGCAGCTCAATCACCAGCCTAGGGATGAATTGTCAAATGGTTTTGATGGGTTGAATAAGATGAGGACTGAGAACTGACCTTTGGGTTTCATAATGGGGAGGTTACTAAGGAGAATTTACTCAATTTGGTAGGTAATAAAGAGGCTTTGAAGATTTTTACAGGGAAGTGATATCATCTGCATTGTACGTTATGAAAATTTATCTATTGGTAGCAGTAGATGGAAAAATTAGATAAGATGAAAAAATCTGAGGCTACAGAGATATTTTAGGTGCCCATTTAAGCAATCTAATTGGATGATTATGGGGGCTGGAATTAGGGTAGCAAAAGTGGAAATGGAAAGGACATTTTATTTTTTATTTATTTATTTATTTATTTTTTGTCTTTTGTCTTTTTCCGTGTCCGGCAACGGATCGCAACCCTCAGCGTTGCCCCCGCACCGGACCGGGGACCAGCAACGGGATTGCAACCCTCGTCGTTGCTCCCGTGCCTCGCTCAGCCAGTGAGCGGAAACCGGTCTGCATGTGGGATCCGAACCCTCGGGCGGGAGCACCGCCGCGCTTCCCAAGCGGCGCACTATCCAGTGCGCCACCGGGCCGGCCCGGAAAGGACATTTTAGAGCCCAAACTGGAAAAACTAGACAATTGAAGCAATATAGAAGAAGATAGAGACAGAAGAGTCAAAGCTAAATATTTGAAATTGAGTGACTAGAAAAATTGTGAACAGCATGAGTTTGTTTGGGGAAGAGGATGGCTGTAGCTTTTGTTTAATGACTTTGAAGTTCTAGACATCTAGGTTGATCCCAAGATCATCTTTAAATTATTGTTCTTCAATACTCCCTCATCAGTCCCTCTCCAGAGGTATCTGGTAAACCATGATCTCCTTGTGACCTGAAGGAAGTCACTTCACGTCCTTGAGGGCCTGGGCACCTGGATCTCGCCCTTCCTCCTAGAATAAACCTTTGCTGCTTAACTCTGTAGTCTGTATTGATGAATCACACAGAATGTGAGTCTCATAAAAAGTCACTTATTTTCCTTTGTTTATAAACTCAGCACATTTAAAGTGGTGTCTGTGGTAAAATTTGGCAACAACATTTTTCAGCATAGAACAGTCCAAAATATAGAACAGAGATAAAAGTTGAATACTGAAATGTGGGAGTCACTTGCTATCAAACTTGATAAGAATTCCAAGGGAAAGAATGTAAAAAGAGAAGAATATTAATGGCAGGTGCTGGAAGAATTCTAACAGTGGGAAAGTTAATTTGAAATTTGGAGGGAGGGGACACACATTTAAAAGCTCTCAAGAAAACTCCTCAAAAAGGAAACGTTTTGCTTAATCAATCACCTTGATGGGCCATATTGTAGTGGGAAAAAAAAAAAAAAACTTAGAGCATGCTGAGTGTGGTCTGGGAGTGATATAAAGAGAAATAAACAAGAAGTTTGATGAGTTTTGAAGAAGCAGTCTGAAGGAAGTCCAGGAACTGGGAGAAACTGGGAGATAGGAAAAACTGGGAGGGAATGGAGTGGATGTTGGAGTGGGAGTGGAACAGGAGCTAGGATTCCCAAAGGAGATGATCAGTGCAAAGTTCCTGAGGGTGGGTATGGCTTTGGGCTTCTAAGAATTACAGGTGCTTTTATCAGATCTCTGATTTCTAGGACACCATTTTTATTAGTTTGTTTCTGCTGCTTATAATAGAATATCTGAAACTAGAGAATTTATAAAGACACAGTATTTATTTCTTACAGTTTCAGAGGCTGGGAAGTCCAAAGTCCAGGGAACACATCTGGTGAGGGCCTTGTTCTTGGTGGTGGCTCTACAGTGACACTGAGTATCACATGGTGAGAATGGCTGAGCAAGAGAGAACAAAGCTGCTCACTCACTCTCCATTTAAAACCATTAGAACCATGCCCATTACTCAATCCATTCACAAGTGCATAGTCCTCACATTCGAACCTTTTCAAAGGTCCATCTTTCAATTGCCAATTTCCTGCCCTCTTAACAGTTACAGTGGGGATTAAGCTTCAATGAATCTTGGGGGGACATTCAATCCACAGAACCATGGATGATGTGATATAACATCAATTTAATAGAAGTTTTTCAGAAAAAAATATAACAATACTTTAAATGTAAAGTTTGATTGTAAAATGTATTAAAATTCCAAAAACATTAAAATGGGAAAAATGTATCTTAGAACAGCAAAAATACTGAATTCATTTCTAAATCTTTTGCTATGCTGTGCTGTGATATAACACACCCACTTACAACATGTTGTCACTGAAACTTTAATAAAGATGTAGAACCATTGTTACTGTGTGATTAGATCTTACAAGATTAGTGTTTTTGAGGAAATTATGGTGAAGAAATGTGTTCCATCTTGAGTCAATCTGGAGTAAAGCTAAGGGAACATCCACAAGAGATGACACCGGGGAATTCAGCAGAAGCAAGAAATGTGAGGAAGAAGTGACTCAGAGTAATGTAAGCTCCTTTAGAATTCATGAAGATATTTCAGGAGTGAGGTGGGGGAGGCTGGTTTTTTCATTATATGCTGGATGGGGATTCTTCCTGTTTTAATTCATATAATATTAAAAAAAAAATCTGGGAGTGGAAGGGGAGTAGTGACTACTTAGGGGACATCCACGTTGCAAACATATGGGTCATGGCACGTTTAGAGGAAGAAAAGAAGTAATGGTGATAGAAAAAAAGCCATCAAAGAGGTAGGGAAAAAAGTGGTTTTGGATTATCTCCAACACTTGGATGACTTTATATCTGGACTGCTTAAGATGGCATCAAATTAGTTTACCTTTAAAAGTCCCTCCAGTCCCATAATGCAATGCCCTGCCAGTTTTTTTTTTTTTTTTTTCCCTTTTCCTAAGGGATTAATCAACTTCCATAGCAGTCTTTACTTTCCCCTCAGAACAATGTTAACTTTGTGCTTTTGGGGGATGAAATGGATGTGAATCTCCTTTACCTTCCATGTAAACCTGACTAGACCATGAGTTCCCAAATTGACCAAATTGTCTAGAAGTTGGAAGAAAAATTCAGCTATGTACTTTCTGAGTGAAGGACAGTCATCATTTCATTCTCTGACACAATATAATGATGAACCCAGTTGG
Source organism: Galeopterus variegatus (assembly GCF_000696425.1). Lineage (NCBI taxonomy): Eukaryota > Metazoa > Chordata > Mammalia > Dermoptera > Cynocephalidae > Galeopterus > Galeopterus variegatus. The sequence continues at coordinate 367,444 of NW_007726507.1, forward strand.
TATATCTTTCAGAACTGCCATGGAATCTCTTCTTTGACTGTATAGTAGTGTGAGTGTGCGTGTGTGTGTATTTTCTTTTTAAGACTATTATGTTTCTTTGAAATGGTACACCCTAGATAAGTTATGGATGGATAGTATGTATTTACCCCAACTAATTTTAGGAGAGCGAACTGTTCTTATCAGCAGGGCTCTTCCTATTTTCTAATTCTCCATTCTGCTACACAGCAAGGGGGCCTTAGGATTTAGAGCTATTTGAGCTTGAAAAAGAGGTCCATGCCACACAATACAACAATAATTTTGTTTTAGATTCCAGAATAGACTATTAGTGTAAGTAACCCTTTGGTTCAGAAATATATAAAATCTTAATATATATTTATTAAATAAATACCTTTTTATACTTAGTGGTAAGTTGTTAAAAACTGTATATAAAATACCATGTATCTCAACACTGGGCACATAGAAACTGAAGAAGCATCAGTTGAACCAAACTTTCAAGGTTATCAATTTATTGTTTTAATTTCCTATCAAATTCAGTTCATTGTTGCTAGTTTCAATTGCAAAAGGATCAAATAAAATTTCTTTTTTTCAAGTTGTATAGTTTCACATCACTGCAGATCAAATCTTCATTACATATTAAAGTGTAAAGAACTTCATATATTTACCAAAGGTGTCATGTTTTTACTATTATCTTAACCTTCTAATCAGTTTATATTTTTAAGTGTTAAAGGGTTTCAAACACTTCTAACAGAAAAAAGCATATTGCTCTGACAAGGAGCTTCAGTTGTTTGCTTTGCAGATTTGGTGCTGTGTATGGATATAAGTTGCTCTGGGATTTATACTTGAAATAATGTGTATCCATAACTATTTTAGTTGTAGCAACATGGCTTTCATTTTGCATAACTAATAAGGGTAACCAATGAGTCAGGCTAATGATAGTGCTTTATGCTTCTTTACCATCTTTCATCTACAGCTCACGAAATACTTTGTAAACATTAATTAAACATCACAACACACCTAGGAGGACAGGTTAATATTATTATCCTTTTATAGGGAAACAGATATAGAGGGCTTAGGCAAGGCAAATATTAAATACGTGGAATTGAATTCTATAGGATAAAAGTGCAAGTAACTCTTTTTTGGTACAGAGGGAGAAGCATAGGTGTAATTACTACAAAACCCCCACAGTTTATGGGGAATGTGAGTTTCAGGAAACCCAGAACACTTTCTTAAATTAATTTCAGAGATTAGGTATTAAACTGAAGTTTCTGGTTAGAAGACGGTGTGTCACCCAGCACCCAAACTTATCTTTTTTCTGACAAAGTAGAAAATCAGGTCAGGATTACTGCAACATGCTTGAACTTAATAACTCAGAATCTGATGATCTGGGTGTTCTAACACAGCCCTAATTTCAAATAAGCTGATCTGTGGATTCAAACTGTTCTTAATATGTGACCTAATTTTTAATTTTAAGAATCAGATCACTATAACTGTAATGGCTAATTTTGAAGCTTTGTTTCTATATCTGAAAAAGAAGTAGGTATTCAGCACTTATCAGGAAATTTGGGTGATTCAGACAGCTGGCATATCAATTGTAAATTTCATTCAATTACTAGTAACACAGATAGGAGCCCAGCAAGGTGGAATTTTATTTTATTTTTACTTACATAAAAAAAAAGCTGCAGAGGGGCTGGTATGATAGCTCTAAAGTGGCATCAAGGACCCGGACTCTTTTTTTCCTCCATTGTCCATAGCATGTGTTTTCCTTCCCCAATGTTGTCTTACAGTCCAGCGTGGTTGCTAGGGTTCCAGACATCACATACATGTTTCAGGGAGGAAGCAAAAAAGGCATACTCCAGCTGTCTGTCTTAAGGAACTTTCTCTAAAGGCTCACTTTTTGCTCATCAACCATCTCTGGCTACAGGAGAGGTTGGTAAGTGTAGTCATTTAGCTGGATATGTTATAACTTGAAATAATATCAAAGTTCTGTTATTAAGGAAAAAGAAGAGAATAGATGTTGAGTAGGTGACTGGTGGGCTTGGCTATAACAAGAAACCAAAATCAACAATTAAAGCAAAAAAAAAAAAGTCCTCTTTGGACAGCATATTACATGTTTTTTTTTTTTTTGTCTAGCTGATATTGACTGAACAATGTGCTTCGTGATCTGGAGGCACCACCTATGGGTGTGTATGTGTGGCACTGGCAAGAAAATAACCGACCCAACAGGTGCATCAGCAGAATTATCTGGAAGTGTTCTTGCTGCATTCTTCCCCACCCTGCCTTTGGTCATGCACTTAAATGGAGGTTCCTGATGCCCTTGCAACTCAGCTGCTGCTGGTAACAGTTAGGAGAGCATAATGTTCATTATGTTCTTCAATGTTTCATTACAATAATCTAGAATATCAAGCCACTTTCCCTTTGTGCAACTTTCTGTACTGTGCCCTATATGTGTGTGTGTGCCCGTCTCTCTGTCTGTGTTATCCTGAGGTTTGCCTACTTCTCACTCCCCAGGCACTTATGTTGGGAGGAGTTTGAAAACATAGGTAATGACTTACTATCTTTAGCGAGATTGTAATTGTAAAAGGATGCGCCCATCCACTTGTGATTCTTTATAATTGGATGTGACCTTTGAAAAACAATCAATTCCACATTTGAATTAGACATATGGTCAGGTGGGCTTTGATTTAAGATGAGAGTAGTTTGGAGACACATTCTGAAATATTGCATATTTAAGTGCTTTAATATTGGGAGCTTTGTTATTTTGCTCTTCTGAGTGCCACTTGGGTATTTCACAGCTTCATGTGTATAGATACACAGATAAGGGGCTGAAGAAAGTTTGCAATTGATTTCATAGGGCAAAAGGACAGTCAAGGTTGGGTAAGATGATGTTTGGAGACCCGAGAGTCCCTCTATTGGTAGCTAGCATAAACACACTTACAACAAATGGTGTCTCCTACATGTTTGTGCGGGTGACTCACAGTTTAAAAAGTCACCCCAATTTAATGCTCGGCTTTTAATATGTCAGGGTTGTGTATGTGTTAAGCTCTCACTAAAACTTTTTATTTTTTGTTTCCTTAGTGTGAATGAACCTGGTCTCCCTTATATCTCTGTGTGTGTGGACTTCCATTTTCTTCCTGTCCAGAAGCCACAGCCAGTCTGGGCATTGAGTTTGGTGAAATCTTAAAAGGATCTCAAAAATAATGCCTCTGTTGTTCTACTCCTTGGGTTTGGAACATAATTAGAACTAGATAAAAGAGTCAAGCAGTTTGAGATCAAAATGTCAGCTTTATTATCTATTGAAGTGATGTTGAAGAATGTGGCTCAGTTTTGTGGTGACAGAAACAGGCAGTCTTTCTTCGTGATGCCTGCAGGCCTTGCTCTGCAAAGGCAGTCTCTTTTCCCCAAGGTGACATATAATATATTGCTCAAACCAAGACAATTTTAAGAGTTAAATGGGGCGCTGATAGGATGAAATACTAGGGCTATCCTGGGCAAACTGTGACATAAGGTCACTTACTTTTATCTCATGACAGCAAAGCAGAAAGTACATCATCTTTAGGGAGGCAAATTCTCAAATGAAAGGGAAGAATGGGGCTTAGCCTAGCACGCTCACTTCCTTCTCCCCAAAACACCAATCAGATAATTTAGTTTTTCAGCCCTGAGGAGAAGTGAGGGATGGCCCAAGAAGCCAGTTGTGCTCATGGAAAATCCATCCTCATAGAATCTGTAGGAGTGTGGAAAGGAAGTTTTCCCTATCAGGGCTGCCTCTAATATTTCCACAGCCAGAGAGGGCCAGAGTGGGGTGATGTAAGCATCCTGAGGAATGATTATTAGCATCTCAGCTCCACATTCAGGGATATGATGTCCGGTAGGTTGAAACTGGCCATGGAGGGGATACTCATATTTACACTATAGGAATTGGCAAACTACACATCAAGGTCTTCCTTTTCCCTTGTTTGGTAGAGCTGGTTGTTAAAAATGTACCATCATACCACTTGGCCTTGGACTGGAATTTTATTTCCCCTGGGATTATGGTTTATACTCCTCCCCGCCCCCATCATCTAGGGAAGATGTTCATGGTTACACATTCATCATTTATCAATGCCATGAAAAATCTCCAGCCTCTGCACCATCTGTCTGCTTCTTCAGGATGCACTCCATTGGGCCTGCTCCTTATGGCCTAAACAGCTGTAGTGCATTCTGTGCTCTGAATCCTCTGTCCTGGCAGAGCCAATGAGCCTGAGGATGGGTTTTCCATTTGGCACTAAGACTAGCCATTCAGTGCATGTCTGCATAGTTCCTTGCCAGGTCTACTGAGCTGTGAAGCATAAGTGTCACTTCATTGCTTTTAGAGTCTTCCAGGCATTGGCAATGGGAAACAGGATCATTCATAGGGGAACTGAAATTCCTGGCAATAGCATTGATAGCAGAGTCACAAAGTACCTGAGTTTCAGAAGTCAGAAGCTCTGGACTTGAGTCCTGTTTATGCAGAATACAACTGTGGAAATTTGCAAAAAATTTTTCACTTTTTGGAGTGCTGGTTTCTTGTAAAATGGGAACAATGTTCTTTCATTAAAAAAAGAAAAGATTTTGAGGATAAAATTAAATAGCATGTTAAAATAAGTTATAAATCTTAAAGGGTTATACTAATGTAAAGCATAAGCATTATAAGGATAGTGCATATTTTGTGGCAAAAGGAAAGATTAGTTCTGACATTTTAGCTGATTATTTTCAGAACAGGGAACAGAGATGGATTATCTACAAGACTGACTAAACCTGGGCTTAGCCCTCCAGCAAAGGAGTATGGACTTTCTATTTTTTTTTTTTTTTGAGGTGTGGAGGGGAAAGAGAGTTAAATATTTCTCCTTCAATCTCCCAGAATAGATTAATTATCATTTGAAAAAATAGAAATTTGTTGGATTTCTTTATGCTTATTTTACAGTTTAATGTTTTAAAATTATATTTGGAAGGGAGTTGGGTATTGCAGTCTTAAAGTGCTGAGGTGTGGGGGGGAAAGAGAGTTAAATATTTCTCCTTCAATCTCCCAGAATAGATTAATTATCATGTGAAAAAATAGAAATTTGTTGGATTTCTTTATGCTTATTGTACAGTTTAATGTTTTAAAATTATATTTGGAAGGGAGTTGGGTATTGCAGTCTTAAAGTGCTTAGAAAAGCTAAAAAAAATTAATTTAGTCAATGTGAAGTAATTTCTACTTAGATTTTTGTATCTTTCAATGTCTTGAAAAGGTCTGGGGTGAAGGAAACCTTCAGGGGCATGTTTTGTGTCACGTGGTTTATACAGAGCACACAAGGGCTGCATTTCCCTCCATATTATAGGCAGTCCAGATATAAAATTACTTTAATATGACATTTCCTAGTAAAACACAAAGTAAATAATTTTTAATACTGAATAACAACTATGTTTGATATTATAAAAAGAACTTAAAAACATTTAAATATTTCACTTTCAAGGCCTGTTTTTCAGGTGTGGGTTTTTCAGGTGTGCCTTGGCCTCCCTCTAGTGGTAGCTGAGGCAAACTGAGTCAAACCTGGGGCATAAAGCTCATTTGTTTGAATCAAAAATAGGGTTTTGAATATCTAAGCCTCATTTTTAATGTTTGCAAAGCATATAATTAATCTTTTGGCATTCCTTAGATACTCAGGTTAATTCACGTTCGTTGTTTCTGCAGTTTTAAGTTTTTTTGTTTTGTTTTTTGCTTTAGTTACTTGAACCTTTCTGGAAAAAAAGTTGTTGATTTGTAAATAAGTTGTTGGCAAAACCTGAGATTACTCTTTTTTTTTTTTTTTAAATTAATACATTGCAAAAAAAAAAAAAAAATCACCCTGAGTCTGATCAAGCCTCTAAATTCAAATAGCAATTTATAGGAAATCAGAGCACAGACTAATATGTTAGAATACACTAAGGGGAGTCAAATTCAGACTGTGAGAAATTCTAAAAGCACATTTCTTCAACAAGTCAATTGCAAGTGAAAAAAACCAAAGAGACATAAAGGTGGAACCTGAAAATTAAAAGAGACAAAGTACTACAATCATTTACTGTATCTTCCCCCTATTTGGATTCTCATTAAAATAAGCACAGTGATTAAAATAAGCACACCTATCTGTGAGATTTGTGGACAATATAAAAGTTGATACTTGTATTAGTCTGTTTTTGTTGCTTATAAAAAAATACTTGAAACTGGGTGATTTATAAAGAAAAATGAAATTTATTGCTTACAGTTTCTGAGGCTGGGAAGTCCAAAGTTCATCTGGTGGTGGTGACAGCGACCCAGGGGTCTCACATTGCAAGATGGTGGAAGCAGAGAGAGCAGAGAGACAGACAGACTCTCCTCTTCTTTTAAAGCCCTCAGAACCATGCCCCTGACCACCATTTTTAATCCATTCACTACTGCAGGGTTCTACAATCCAATCACCTCTTCAAGGCTCCACCTTTCAATTACCATAATAGGATTTCCCACCCTCTTAACAGTCACAGTGGGGGCTAAGTTTCTAATACATAAAACTTAGGGGACACAACTCAAGCTTCAGGGAGTTTTGGGGGGACATAATTCAATCCACTACATTCTACCCCTGGCCCCCCCCAAACTCATGTCCTTTTTACATGCAAATACATTAATTTCATTCCCAAAGTCTTAACTTGTTTTAATTCAAAAGTCCAAAGTTCAAAGTCCCGTCTGTGAAATCAATACAAGTTATCTACTTCCAAGATACAGTGGTGGGACAAACATAGGGTACATATTCCTGTTCCCAAAGGGAGAAACAGGCCAAAAGAAAGGTGTATCAGGTCCCAAATAAGTCTGAAACCCAGCAGGGCAGGCATTAAATCTGAAGGCTAGTGAATCAGGTACCTTGAGTCCATTATCAACCTCCTCCGCACACCGGTGTAGAGGCTGGGTCCCCAAGTCCTCTGGCAGCTCTGTTCCTATGGCTTTCCTGGTCTTAGGTGATGCTTTAGCTCTTGCAGGCTGGCGTTGCATGCTGTTAACTCCACAGGTCTGGGGTCTCCATGGCGGTCCTGCTCTCATGGCTCCACTAGGCATGGCACTGATGGGGTTTCTCTGCTGCAACTCCAACCCCACGTTTCCACTTGGCATTGCTCTAGTGAAGGTTGTCTGTGGCGACTCCACCCCTGTGACAGATCTCTTCCTGGACCCCCCAGACTTTTCCATACATCCTTTGAAATAGTGGTGGAGGCTCCCAAGCCTTCCCAGCTCTGGCATTCTGTGAGCCTGTAGACCTAACACCACATGAATGCTGTCAAGTCTTTTGGCTTCTATTTTCCAAGGCTGTGGGTCCAGCCACACTTGGGGCCAATTTAGCCACAGCTGGAGCAGCCAAAACAGCTGGGGTGTTGGTTCTGGAAGCAGTTTCCTGAGGTGGTCCTGGGCAGTGAGCCTATGGAGGGCTCCTCAAGCCTGTTCCCCAAGACCATTCTGTCTCCCTAGGTCTTTGGGCCTGATATGGAAGGGTTGGCCCAAGAGGCTTCTGCTGCCTTCAGGGCCATTTCCCCCTTCTCTAGATAATCTCGTACTTTTGTGCTAATCTTTTTAGCTAATGGTCACTGGGCTGCACCATTGCATGCTCTCTGCTTCTTTACCACATGGCCAGGTTGCAAATTTTCCAAATCTTT
>NW_007726507.1:375323-377163 GCF_000696425.1 Galeopterus variegatus
TTTAAATTCTGGCTTTATGTCATGCCTTTACTACAATAACTCAGTGTAGGCTGTTGCAAGTAGCCATTGCAACTTCCTTAATGCTTTGCTTCTTAGAAATTTCTTCTGTCAGATACTCTGGTTCACAACACCTAAGTTCCAACTTCCACAAAGTCTTACGGCATGAGCACAATGCAGCCAAATTCCTTGCCAGTTCACAGTAAGGGTGTTCTTTGCCCCAGTTTCCAATAAACTCTTTCTGATTTCTATCTGAGACCTCCTTAGAATGCTCTTTACAGTCCATATTTCTTTTTTTTTTTTCCTTTTTGTCTTTTTTACTGACCGGTAATGGGATCGCAACCCTTGGTGTTGCGCCCACACATTGCTTAGCCAGTGAGCGGGAACCGGTCTCCACATGGGATCCGAATCCTCGGCGGGAGCGCCGCCGTGCTCCCAAGCAGCGCACTCTCCAGTGCGCCACTGGGCCGGCCCATACAGTCCATATTTCTATCAGCATTTTGTTCACCACCATTTAACCAGTCTCTAAAACATTCCAAACTTTCCCTCATCTCTTTGTCTCCTTCTGAGTCCTCCAAACTCCTCCAACCTTTGCTTAACACCCAGTTCCAAAGCTGCTTTCAAATTTTCAAGTATTTGTGATAAGCAACACCCCACTTCTCTGGTACCAATTTTCTGTATTAGTCTGTTTTTGTTGCTTATAACAAAATACCTGGAACTTGGTGATTTATAAAGAAAAACAAAATTTATTACTTACAGTTTCTGAGGCTGGGAAGTCCAAAGTTCATCTGGTGGACTTCTAATACATAAAACCTGGGGGACACAATTCAAGCTTCAATGAGTTTTGGGGGCACATAATTCAATCCACTACAATACTAGATGTTTGGTACTCTTAAAAAATAAATTTTAAGTGTGATAATAGTATTTTAGTTATGTTTAAAGATAAGACATTGTCTTTGAGAGATTCACCTTGAAATATCCGTAAATGAAATCATGTATCTGGGATTTGCTTCAAAGTAGTCTCAGAGGGAAGGGATGGATGGAGGTGTGTATAGGCAGAATTGGCCATGGGTTTATGCTTGTTTGTACTGGACGAATACCTGGTAATTCATTACACCATTTTATATATACTTTTGAGTATATTTGAAGTTCCCCATAATAAAACATTAAAAATATCAATAAATTGGTCACAGTACCTTTAATGATAACTAAGTAAACAAATACAGCCCTATTTAACCATATCATTAAACACCATTGTTTTATGAGCTACTAAAACTCAACCCGAACCATCCTCAACCCGAACCAAACTCACTTTAGGCCTCATTTTGTATTGGAGGTATATCCTAAACTTGTTAAAGCAACCTTGAGAAATCTGGCTTAGTCCAAAGTGAGCCTTGATTTGTTGGACCTCTAAGAAATTGGGTTACTTTTTTCTGGACTTTAATTCTAATCTAAATCAAAAGGGATCTTAGACCAAAGGTCAAGGCTTCTTCAGGAAGACAACATGGAATAAGCTCCAATTACCAATTCCTTGAGATTGAATCAAGATCAATTTAAAGAATAAATGAGCAAACATTCAGTTATTGATGCCTAAAATGTGTCAGGCATTTTCAAGTTAGAGTAGTGACAAAGAACAAGACTTTGACAGACTCTAGTGTCCACATGCCACTTAGCTTCAGGTTTTAAGATTTCTCATACAGATACCCCCTCCCTAGATTTCTTCCCTCCTCCACCCACTTGACCATGACTTCTGTCCTAACCTCAGCTCATGTGGAAAGCCCTCCCTTACCTGTTCCAAGGAGGCTGAGTACTGCTTTCCCTGCCCAGTGTCTCCTTGGATTCT
>NW_007726507.1:378367-383449 GCF_000696425.1 Galeopterus variegatus
TTTCCCAAATACCTGTTTAACCATTATTCAACAAAGAGCTATTGAGTGCCTAATATATGCTAGGCTCAGGGATAGGAAGTGGTGATAGTAAGGCAAGCAAAAAAAGACCATGGTCCTTGCATTCCTTGAATTTGCAGACTAATGGGTTTTAATGATCCATGATAAGACAGTGTTAAGTCTTTACTGAAGGCAGAAAGATAATGGAAGGAGATCATGACACAGAAAATAAATCAGGACTTCTGCACCAGCCCAGCTGGATCCTTCTTTCAGTCTCTCTTGGCCTGATTCCATTTGTCTAGGGACGACCCACTTGGAATTATTCTGGATTGCAACATTTCTCAGAATTCAGAACAGACTAACTCCAAGGTCCCAAGAAAAATTATTTTTCTAATAATCTCATTTAACGTGCTTCCCCAAATCCTCATTTCTTACCAGAATTAACCTCTTTGCAGGAAACTTAGAAAAAATAGAATTTCAAGATCATTCCTCACTATAAACATATGTACATGCTCGCTTTTTAACAATTAAAAAACCTCCAGCCAAACAAGGCAGCTAGTAAAACTGTTCGTATCTTGGAGGCTGGAGGTAAGATGGTTGGCTAGAGGTGCATGGTGCACATCCCTCACACACAAGTAATAGCTTGACAGGAGCATCTGTGGGAGAGTGCTGGAGTGTAGCAGGAGACTGGCAAGATCCCTGTGGAGCATGAAAGCCGAGGATGGCAGGGTAGAAAGCAGAGAGAGGCACACGGCCTCAGCCACCATGTCTCTGTCACAAGGATCAGTGCAGGATAGACATTCTCTTGCAGGGAAAAAGCAGGCAGAGAGCCCACACCAATCCCTATCCTCACCACAGAGGCCTGCAATTCCTACTGCAGGAGGATTCCACAACCCTTGCAATCCTGGAGCCAAGTGTGGGGAGCTGCCTAGAATATAAGTACCGCATTGCTCCAGAACAGGAGCACACATTGTGCACTTCCCGAGTCCCACACTCATGATACAAGCTGATGCAATATGGTGCCATCTTGAAACCAGAGTCACAGTGGGAGTATGCTCTGCCCTAGGGGTCAGTAGCCACTGTACCTATCCAGCCTTAAAGCTCCAAAGTCATCCCAATGCACTCACAGGAGAGGCTACAATGCCCTGATCCCAGCAACTTGGAGCCTGGGTTCAGGAGTGGCTGTGACTCCAGTCCTGCATGTTTGAGATGCCAACTCCAGGCTGGTGGAACTGCTGCACCCCTACACCTCCACAAAGAGACATGGGAACCTCCCCCCGCAACAGTTGACTGAGTTCTATGAGCCTGCCCCCACTGTCCAGAAAAACAGCTCATTAGTCCCTGTCCTAATGAACAAATCCCTGAGCCAGCAGAGCTAAAGTGTGTCTGCAACCTCCTAGAGAAGAAGTTGGGTGGTTTCACCCTTGACAGGCCCACTTTGCAACCTTGCCCACTACCTGAGAGGTGGCTGGCCAGGCTCCCTCTCTTCAGGCCTGCCTTGTGACCTTGCCTACTGCCCTAGAAGCAGCTCAGTGGCCTCATCCTTGACAGGCCTACCTCAACCTTGCCCACCACCAGAGAAGCAGCTCAGCAGCCCCACCCACTCTCAAATCAACAAGGGAAGCATGACATTGTGACTGACCCTGAAAAGTGTTTCAGTAGACCAGCTTCCAGTAGACCAGCACCCAGCTAGCTGATCCAAAGTGTGCCCATGCCCCTGGATCAGAGAAACAGCTCATCTGTCAAGCCCCTCCACACCCACCCCTGAGTCTTTGAGCCATTGTATGCCCAAGCATCCAAGTGAGAAACAGGCTGGCTGATATGCCCCTGAAAGGCCTACTCCCCCTCACAGAATCAGCACGGTGACCCTGCCACTGGCTTACCAGTCTCAGAGACCCAGACACACCACATGCCCACATCTCTATCCTGAGAATTGACCCAGCAACCCCATTCCCAGTGAGCTGTCTCCTAAAACATCTGACCCACAGTTTGCCCCATGCATACTCACAGCCTTAGAACCAACCCAGTGATCTCACTTTGGTCAAAACCATGCCACTGCTGCCACAAACCACCCAAGTCTTGGTGGCTGAGGCATTTGCAGATGTAATGAACATGGGTTATAGCTGAAGAAATGACACGGATTCTATACTACTGCACCCATCCAGAACAAAGCCATGTACGCTACCAAATTAACATCCTAGGATGCATGTGTAGGTGAAAGAATCTGTTCCACCAGATGCACAGAGATCAATGCAGAGTAACAAGAAACATGAAAAAACCACCATCTAGCATATAATGAAAAAACCAGAATCCCCCACCTCACTCCTGAAATATCTTCATGAATTCTAAAGGAGCTTACACTTCTTCCTCAGATTTCTTGCTTCTGCTGAATTCCCCAGTGTCATCTCTTGTGGATGTTCCCATAGTTTTACTCAATATCGACTCAAGATGGAACACATTCCTTCACTGTAGTTTCCCTCAAAACACTAATCTTGTAAGATCTAATCACATTGTAACAATGATCCTAAATCTTTTGTCATGAAGCTACTGTACAACTCAAAGAGGAGACTGTTCTACCAGATACACAGATATGAATGCAGGGAAACAAGAAACGTGAAAAAACAAGGAAGCATGACATCGCCAAAGAAACACAATAATGCTCCAGTAATGGATCCCAAAGAATCAGAAATTGCTGACTTGCCAAAAAGGAATTCAGATTAATGATCTTAAGGAAACTTACTGAGATACAAGAGAATACAGACACACAATTCAACAAAATCAGAAAAACAATTCATAATCTGAATGAGAAATTTAACAAAGAGATAGATATCATTATAAATCAAACAGAAATCTTAGAATTGAAGAATTCATTGAATGAAATAAAAAATACATCTGAGAGTCTCAACAACAGACTAGATCAAGCAGAAGAAAGAATTTCTGATCTTGATGGCAGCTGTTATGAAATGACACAGGAAGACAAAAAAAGAAAAGAAAAAAATGAACAAAGCCTGTACGATTCATGGGATATTATTAAGCAAGCAAATATTCAAATTATGAGGATTCCAGAAAGAGAAGAAACCAAAAAGTTATTGAAAACCTATTTAATAAAATAATAGCTGAAAACTCTTCTAGTCTTGAGAGAGATATGAATATTCAAATCCAGGAAGCTCAAAGGTCCCTGTATTGGTCTGCTTTCTGTCACTTATAACAACATGTTTTCACTTATTGGAGGGAGCTAAAGGTGAATGAATCAATTCACACACATACATACACACACACACACACACACACACACTCACACACACACTCACACAAAAACAAACAGCAACAACAACAACATCAACAACAACAACAACAACAACAACAACAACAAAAACCGGGTGGGGGGGAGAGGAAGATTTAACAACCTCAACTTTTTTTTTTTTTTTGAAGCTCTTACAACGAGAAAATGGAGGGGACACATCTGGGTGGGAGGGGGGAGAGGGAGGAGGGAGGGAGGTTTTGGTGATGGGACACAATAACTAACTACATTGTATATTGACAAAATAAAAAAAAAAAGAATATCTGAAACTGGGCAATGGATAAAGACAATGAAATTTATTTTTTATAGTTTTGGAGGTGGAAAGGCCACAGTTCAGGGTTGCATCTGGGTGAGAATTCTCTACAGGGTCTAGTGGTGATGCAGAATATTAAATGGCAAGAAAATGGCAAGAGCTAGAGACCTTTCATGTGCTCTCCTTGTAAAGCCATCAGTCCATGCCCATGACAACCCATTACACCATTAACTCATTACTCCATGGATGAATTAATCCATTTATGAGGGCACAGTACTCATGGTCCAATTAGGTCTCAAAGGCCCCACTTTTCAAATACCATAATCAGATTTTGCACCCTCTTAACACTGTTAAGATGGGGATCTATTTTCCAAAACATGAACTTTTGGGGCACACATTTAATCCATAACAGTCCCCAAAATTCAACCCAAAAATGTCCTCTCCAAGGTACATTGTAGTCAAGCTGTCATGAGTTAAAGACTTCTCAGCAGAAACTCTACAGGCTAAGAGAGAATGAGATAATATGTTCAAAGTACTGAAAGGAAAACAAACAAACAAACAAACAAAAACCCCAACTTGCCAGCAAAGCGCACCTTACAAACAAACAAACAAAAACCCCAACTTGCCAGCAAAGCGCACCTTCAAAAATGAAATAGAAATAGTCTATCTTGGATAAGCAAAAATTAAGGGAATTCATAACCATCAGACAAGCCTTAGAAGAAATGATTAGGAGAGTCCTACATTTAGAAAAGAAAGGAGGATGATAATCATCATGAAAACACCCCAAAATGTAAAATTTACTGGTAGAACAGATACACAAATTGTAAAGAGAAAGGAATCAAACCTTATCAGTACAGAAAACCTCCAAACCTCAGGGATACACAAATAGGAGAGTAAAGAAAGGGACACAAAACTACCAGAAAACAATGAACAGAATGACAGAAGTAAGACATCACATATTAATAATAACCCTGAGTGTAAATGAATTAAATGCTCCAATTTAAAGATATAGATTGTCTGAATGGATGAAAGGATATAGATTGTCTGAATGGATGAAACAATATGACCCATCCATATGCTACCTAAAAGAAACATACCTTACCTACAAGGACACATGGAGACTGAAAGTGAAGGGATGGAAAAAGATATCCCACACAAATGGAAAACAAAAATGAGCAGGAGTAGCTATACTTGTATAAGGCAAACAGACTTTAAATCAAAATCTCTACTGAGACCAAGAAGGGCACCATATAATGATAAAGGGAATAATACAGCAAGAGGATATAACAATTACAAATATATATGCACTCAACACCAGAGCACCCAGATACACAAAGCTAATATTATCAGATCTAAAGTAAGAGATAGGCACCTACACAATAATAGCTGAGGACTTCAACACCTCACTGTCAGCACTGGACAGATCATTTGAAACAGAATATCAACAGCAAAAAAATTGGATTTAAACAGTGCCAGTGACCAGATGGACCTAACAGACGTTTACAGAACCTTTTCTCCAACAGCTGCAGAG
>NW_007726507.1:384959-386092 GCF_000696425.1 Galeopterus variegatus
GAAAACTATAAAACACTGATTAAAGAAATTAAAGACATAAAAAATGGAAATTCATCCCATATTCATGGATTGGAAAAATCAATATTGTCAAAATGACTGTACTACTCAAAGAAATCTACAGATTCAATGCAATCCCCATCAAACTTCCAATGACATACTTCACACACACATGCACACATACATAAAAACGATTAATAAGTTTATATGGAACAACAAAAGACCTCAAATAGCCAAAGCAATCCTGACCAAAAAGAACAAAGTGGGAGTCATCACACTACCTGACTTCAAAATATAGTACAAAGCTTTAGTAATCAAAATAGCATGGTACTGACACAAAAACAGACACATAGACCAATGGAACAGAACAGAGAATCCAGAAGTAAATCTACATACCTACAGCCAACTGATTTTCAGCTAAGGAGCCCAGAACATACATTGGGGAAAGGGCAGTCTCTTTGATAAATGGTGCTTCATGCATTGCAGAAAGGACAGTCTCTTCAGTCAGTGATACTGGGAAAACTGAAGATCATATGCAGAAGAATGAAACTGGACCTCATCTCTCATTGCATACCAAAATCAACTCAAAATGGATTAAAGACTTACATGTAAGACCCCAAACTATACAACTACTAGAATAAAAAATAGGGGAAACACTTCAAGGTATAGGACTGGGCAAGGATTTTATGAATAAGATCTCAAAAGCACAGGCAGCTAAAGCAAAAATAAATAAATGGGATTACATCAAACTAAAAAGCTTCTGCACAGCAAGGGAAACAATCAGCGAAGTGTAAGACATGCAGAATGGAAGAAAATATTTGCGAACTATTTATCTGATGAGGGATTAATATCGAGAATATACAAGAAATGCAAACAATTCAATAGTAAGAAACCAAATAATCCAACTTAAAAAATGGGCAATGACCTGAATAGACATTTCTCAAAAGAAGACATACAAATACCCAACAAGTATGTAAAAAAATGCTCCACATCACTAGTCATCAGAAAAACGCAAATCAAAACCACAATGAAATGTCATCTCACCCCAGCTAGACTGGTTATTATAAAAAAGACAGAAAATAACAAATGCAGATGAGGATGCAAAGAAAGGGGAACTCTTTTACACTGTTGGTGGG
>NW_007726507.1:386656-388506 GCF_000696425.1 Galeopterus variegatus
CCACATACAGACCGGTTCCCGCTCACTGGCTGAGCGAGGCGCGGGAGCGACACCGAGGGTTGCAATCCTGTTGCCGGTCCCCAGTCCGGTACGGGGGCAACACTGAGGGTTGCGATCCGTTGCCGGACACGGAAAAAGACAAAAGACAAAAAAAAAAACCCACAATGAAATGTCATCTCACCCCAGTTAGACTGGTTATTATAAAAAAGACAGAAAATAACAAATGCAGATGAGGATGCAAAGAAAGGGGAACTCTTTTACACTGTTGGTGGGCACGTAAATTAGTACAGTGATTATGGAAAACACTATGGAGATTCCTCAGAAACCTAAAAATAATACTACCATATGATCCAGCAATCCCACTACTGGGTATATATCCAAAGGAAAGAAAACCAACATGTCAAAGGAATACCCGCACTCCCATGTTTATCGCAGCTCTACTTACAAAAGCCAAGATATGGAACCAGCGTAAATGTCCATTAGCAGATGATTGGATAAGAAAAAAAATGTGGTATATATACACAGTGAAATACTATTCAGCCATAAAAAATAATAAAGTTCTGTCATTTGCAGTTGGAAAAATTATGTTTAGTGAAATAAGCCAGACACAGAAAGAGAAATGCTGCATGTTTTCACACATATGTGGAGATTTAAAAAGTTGACTTCATAGAAGTAGAGAGTAGAATAGTAGTTACTAGAGACTGGTAAAGAGAGGGGAGGGGGGAAATAGGGAGAGGGCAGTCAATGGATACAAAGTTATTGTGAGATAGGAAGAATAAGGTCTGCTGTTTTACAGCACTTTCGGGAGAGTACAGTCAACAGCAGATCATGATACAACTTCTAGTAGCTAGTACAGAGGATTTTGACTGTTCTCAACACAAAGACGTGACAAATGTTTGAGTTGATGGATATGCAAGTTACCCTGATACAATCATTGCACACTATATAAATGTAATCAAATGTCACATTGTACTACATAAATAGATACAATTATCATGGGTTAATTAAGAAAAAAAAATTTAAGAGACAGAAATAGATACAAGGTTACCAGAAACTGGGGGGAAGGAATAATGGAAAGTTATTGCTTTTTGGATACAGAGTTTATGTTTAGGATGACAATAAAGTTTTGGAAATAGAGGTGATAGTAACACATCATTGCAAATGTTATTAATTCAATGGAAGTGTATGTTTAAAAATGGTTGAAATGGCAAACTTTGTGTTATATGTTCTACCACAATAAGAACAAAATGAAAACGTATCCTCAAAAAAACCTGTTTGTGTCTTCAATCATAGCCACCATTCATAGATAAATGCTTAGACCTGAAGAGAAAGTCATGAGGAAATGGGGTTCCCTAACCATGGGGCTTCCTTCTAGGTGGGGTAGGGGTAAAGAGGAAGAGTGAACAGGGCTTCAACATTGGAATTCTTTCCCCTTATGTCTTATTACCTGGTAAGAATGACTGTAAACTGAAGCATGTAGGTCCATGTAGGGTATCAGTTAATAATCTAATTTTATTTCTCAGCAGGAAGGTGTGGCACTTCAGTGCTTACACTTTGAAAAACTGTTTGTTGGTTATTGTTTATGTTGATTTCTTTTAATTTTGTTGTATGGTTTTCCAAGCATGTACAGGTATTTTTATATTTTCTTTACAGCAGATGGGAACTGGTCTATTTTTTTTGCTTACATATAGAGCATGGCTAGGGATTGTGAGCAGGTGTGGATGTCCTCTCCACTTTCTAATTTGTGCCCCTAACCTCTTCCATTCCAGCAAGGATTCTTTGTTATTTATTTATTTATTTTATTTTATTTTATTTTTATTTTTATTTTGTCAATATACAATGTAGTTAGT
>NW_007726507.1:389966-394124 GCF_000696425.1 Galeopterus variegatus
TTCGTAATAGTAGAGAAGTTTGATTTAGACATTCAAAAATGAAATTGACTAAATTGATTCACAAATTTGGGATATGTGAATTTTTTTCTGAGGGAGAGAGAAGTAAGAATATTGTCTTCAAGTCTGGGGTGCAATTGCTAGTAGTTGGACAGGGACATGCAAATTACCCTGAAGGTAGATCTTGAGAAGGAAGGGTAAGAGTTGGGACCCTGTAACACCAGTAGGCAACTCAGTATAGGGACAGCAGAGTTTTAAAGAAGCATTTAAGTCTGGAGCTATGGCCAGTTCTTTCCCTTCTCCTCTTCCCTTCCCTAAGTAAACATCTGATTACTGGGCATCCCCTATGGGTAGAATTCATATTTCCTATCTTCCTTGCCAAATAATAATATTCCTCTATCCTTATTAGCTCTGTGGCAAGGTGGCGGTTCAGGGTTTAGGTTTTGCGGCCAGATTTCATGAGTTCAAATTCTTGCACCATCATATATGTGTACTACATGACCTTAGTAAGTCACTTGATTTCATTAGGACTCAGTTTTCTTATTTGTAAAGTGAGAATAATTTTTTCTTACTTCCTAGGGAGGAGATTAAGTGAGAATTAATGCAAAGTGCTTAACAAAATGCTGGGAACGTTGTAGGTCCTCAATAATGATATGTGTTCTCTCACATATATAAAATTGCTATGGTGGATGAAATTTCCCAAGATGACTTGATTTTTAAACAATTTGGACCCATTATAAGATTGTATGCTTTGTTTTTTGGTTCAGAAAATATGCTGACAATACCTTTACTTTTAGGAGTAAAGGCACCTGAAAACCACAATTTAGAAATAAATGTTATTTATGAGAGTTGTCATAGTAAGTTACTTTTTGTCCAGTTGATCTCAACTTCTTAGGCTGGACCATTTATCTTCACAAAAGAGTTAGTTTAAAAAGGTCTCTAATATATTCTAGGTAGTTACTCAGGAGTCTCTTCATTTTTTGCATTTCTCTTTTCTCAGTAATTTATTTCCAGATTTTAGTTTGGGCTCTCTTTACCTGATCCTGGATGCTAGGATTCTTCTCCACTGTGAAACTGCTTCTGGCTGCTTCAGATTTGCTAACCTTCAGGACAGTCTGTTATTTGGGCTTAACACACTGCTTGTGCTCCACCTCTTCTTATCTGCTTTGTTTANAGTCTGTTATTTGGGCTTAACACACTGCTTGTGCTCCACCTCTTCTTATCTGCTTTGTTTAGAGGTTGTCTTTGTTCATTTTGTTCTGCTGTAACAGAATACCACAGACTGGGTAGTTTATACAGGGAAGAAGTTTATTTGGCTCACAGTTCTGGAGGCTGGAAAGTCCAAGAAGCATGGCACCAGCATCTGGCAAGGGCCTTTGTGCTGATTGTAACCCATGGAAGAGCAAGTGACCATGCAAGACAGAGAGAGAAAATCAGGCTGAACTAATCATTTTATCAGGAACCCACTCACACTCTAACCTACTCCTGTGACAAAGGCATTAATCCATTCATGAGGGCAGAGCCCTCACGGCCTAATCACCTCCCAAAGGACAATGTCAATTAAATTTCCATATGAGTTTTGGAGGGGATATTCAAACCACAGCAGGGTCTTCCTACCTGATTGCAGTAGTAGATCTAGGCAGCCCTGAAGCCAGAGCTACTGGGTGACAATATTTTGGGAAATTGGCCTTTGATTCACCCAGACTTGCAGTAAACAGGAATATCTGGGGATTTTAACCCTGGTGGAGGTTCATGATCAGAATCTCCAGAACTGAGGGTGGGGTCAGGAAGGTATAACAAAGCTCCACAGCAATAGCAAAGGGGGCTTCCTGAGGGACACAGCAGCATCTTCTAATCCTGAGCAGGTTTCATCAACCATGTGGTGCCTTTGCTGGGCAGGCACACTTGCCCCTCACTCTGCGAGTGACAATGACTTTCCTGCTCTAAGTGGATGTTGGTGTGTAAAGTGAACTTTGTTGCATCCACATTTGAGGAACTTGTATCCTTTGCTTTTGTCTGCGGGATGCTTTAATCAATCCCAGCTCCGCCACCCTCGTGTCCACCATACTCTGCCCCAGTCCTTGATCTATACAACTCAAACCGTGCTGGAGATAGCCCTTGAGAGGGACCTCGAGAGGGAGCAAAGGACCCAGACATTTGCAGGCAGTAGTCTACATCTTTCTCTCTACACAGAAAACAAAACAAATGAGCAAACTAACAGTAATTTTGAGGACCTGGGGAATTTACTTAGACAGCAAGTTCATTAAGTCAGGGACTCTGTCTTACTCATCTTTTTTCCCTCAGTGGCTAACACAATATCTGGTACCTNATTTTATTCTTTTTTTTTTTTTTTTTTTTAACCTCAGAGTAGTATTCCATTGTGCATATACACCACATGTTCCTTATCCAGTCATCTGTCGATAGACATTTAGGTTGGTTTCGTATCTTAGCTATTGCAAATAGAGCTGCAAAACATGGGAGTGCATGTGTCCCTTTGACATGATGACTTCCATTCCTTTGGGTATATACCCAGTAGTGGGATTGCTGGATCATATGGTAGTTCTATCTGTAGTTATTTAAAAACCTCCATAGTGTTTTCTATAATGGCTGGTCTAATTTTCAGTTCCACCAACAGTGTATAAGGATTCCCCTTTCTCCTCAACCTCTGCAGCATTTGTTATTCTCTGTCTTTTTATAATAACCATTCTAACTGGGGTGAAATGATATCTGCATTTGATTTGCATTTCTCTGATGATTAATAATGATGAGCATTTTTTCATGCACCTGTTGACCATTTGTATGTCTTCTTTTGAGAAATATCTATTCAGCTCCTTTGCCCAATTTTTAATCTGATTTTTTTTAACTATTACATTGTTTGGGTTCCTTGTATATTCTGGATAATAATCCCTTGTTGGTTGCACAGTTTGCAGATATTTTCTTCTATTCTCTAGGTTGTCTTTTCACTTCATTGATTGTTTCCTTTGCTGGGCAGAAGCTCGATACAGTACCATTTGTTTGTTTTTTCTTTTGTTGCCTGTGCTTTTGAGGTCTTATTCATAAAGTTTTTGCACAGTCCTACATTCTAAAGTGTTTCCCTTATGTTTTCTTCTAGGAGTTTTATGATTTCAGGTCTTGTATTTAAGTCTTTAATCCATTTTGAGTTGATTTTGATATATGGTGAGATGTAGGGGTCTAGTTTCATTCTTCTACACATAGATATCCAGTTTTACCAGCACTATTTGTTAAAGAGACTGTCCTTTCCACATTGGATGTTCTTGGAGACTTTGTCAAAGATCAGTTGGCTTTAAGAATGTGGGTTAATTTCTGGGTTATCTATTCTGTCCATTGGTCCTTGTGCCTGTTTTAATGTGAGTACCATGCTATTTTGTTTACTACAGCTTTATAGTATAATTTAAAGTCAGGTAGTGTAATGCCTCTGGCTTTATTTTGTTTGCTCAAGATTGCTTTTACTATTCATGGCCTTTTGCTTTTCCAAATTAATTTTAGGATTGTTTTTCTATTTCTGTGGGGAATGTCATTGGTATTTTGATGGGGATTCCATTGAATATGTAAATCACTTTGGGTGGTATGGACTTTGCACAACATTAATTCTTCCAATCCATGAACATAGCATGTCTTTCCATCTTTTGGTGTCCTCTTTAATTTCTTTCTGCAGTGTTTTTATAGTTCTCATTGTAGAGATCTTTCACCTCCTTGATTAAATTTATTCCTAGGTATTTTATTCTTTTGGTTGGTATTGTAAATGGGCTTGCTTCTTTGATTTCTTTTCTAGTTTGTCATTGATGTATAAGAGTGATCCTGATTTTTTTTTGTATCGATTATGTATACTGCAACTTTACTGAATTTGTTTATCTGCTCTAGGAGTTCTTTGGTAGAGTTTTTAGGTTTTTCTATATATCAAATCATGTCATCTGTGAACAGTGACAATTTGACTTCATCTATTCCAATTTGGATGCACTTTATTCTTTTCTCTTGCCTGCTTGCTCTGGCCAATACTTCCAGTACTATGTTGAACAGTAGTGGTGAGAGTGGGCATCCTTGTCTTGTTCCTGTTCTTAAAGGAGAAGTTCTTAATTTTTCCCCATTCAGGATGATGTTGGCAGTGGGTTTGTCATATATGGCTTTTACTGTGTTGAGATA
>NW_007726507.1:394367-396081 GCF_000696425.1 Galeopterus variegatus
TATTGTAAATGGGCTTGCTTCTTTGATTTCTTTTCTAGTTTGTCATTGATGTATAAGAGTGCTCCTGATTTTTTTTTGTATCGATTATGTATACTGCAACTTTACTGAATTTGTTTATCTACTCTAGGAGTTCTTTGGTAGAGTTTTTAGGTTTTTCTATATATCAAATCATGTCATCTGTGAACAGTGACAATTTGACTTCATCTTTTCCAATTTGGATGCACTTTATTTCTTTCTCTTGCCTGCTTGCTCTGGCCAATACTTCCAGTACTATGTTGAACAGTAGTGGTGAGAGTGGGCATCCTTGTCTTGTTCCTGTTCTTAAAGGAGAAGCTCTTAGCTTTTCCCCATCCAGGATGATGTTGGCAGTGGGTTTGTCATATATGGCTTTTACTGTGTTGAGATACTTCCTTTTTATACCTAATTTGTTGAGAGTCTCAATCATGAAGCAATGTTGAATTTCATCAAATGCTTTTTCTGACTTTGTTGAGATAATCGTGTAGCTTTTGTCCTTGATTTTGTTCACGTGTTGTATCACATTTATTGATTTGCATATGTTAAACTATCCTTGCATCCTTGGAATGAATCCCACTTGATCATGCTGTATGATCTTTTTGATGTGCTTTTTTATTCTGTCTGCTAATTTTTTTTTGAGGAATTTTGCATCAATGTTTATCAAGGATATTGGCCTGTAGCTTTCTTTTTTTCTTGTGTCTTTGTTTAATTTTTGTATCAGGGTGATGCTGTCCTTGTAGAATAAGTTTGGGAGAATGGGTTTCTGTTTCAATTTGTTGGAATAGTTTGAAGAAAATCTTTAAAGGTTTGGTGGGAATACCACATTTGACCCTTGCTGGAGCAGGTAGGTGCCATCGTGGGACTCCAGGCCAGGCCAGTGTGCACAACCCAGAGAGGCCCAAGAGGTGCAGGGCCCACAGGGGCCCGAGCCACCCATGCTGGAACAGGTAGGTGCCACTGTGGGACTCCCAGCCCAGGCCAGTGCACACTGCCCAGAGAGGTCCAAGAGCTACCAGGCCAACAGGGCCCTGAGCCACCCATGCCACAACAGGTAGGCGGTGCCATGGGACTCCCATCCCAGGTCAGTCCCCATGGCTGAAGAGGCCTGAGCCTCCAGCCCACAGGCACCAAGGCAGCTGCACCAAATTGGCAGTCACTGAAGGATCCTAGCTAGACACTAGGATTGAATGAGTGGACCATGAAATCCCCTGCCACAATGACTAAACACCAAAGGAAAGATACCAGAAATATGAAAAATCAAGAAAGTACACCACCACCAAAAGATAATAATAACTCTCAAGCTCTACATCCTGTAGAACAGCAGTCCTTGAAATGACTGACAAGGAATTTAGAGCAACAATTCTAAGGAAACTAAATGAGATACAAGAAAACTCAGTTAGACAATACAATGAAATGAGAAAAAGTATACAGGACCTGAAAGAAGAAATGTACAAAGAAATCAATGCTCTGAAAAAGAACATAGCAGAGCTTATGGAGCTGAAGAATTCATTCGATGAAATAAAAAACACAACAGAGAGTTTAACCAGCAGGATAGAACACGAAGAAGAGAAAATTTCTGACCTTGAAGATGGGCTGTTTGAAATAACATAGGTGGACAAAAAAAAAAAAAAAAAAAAAAAAAAAAAAAAAAAAAAAAAAAAAAAAAAAATTGAAAAAAATCAAAGAGAGAAAAAAAAAA
>NW_007726507.1:397849-398879 GCF_000696425.1 Galeopterus variegatus
GAGTAGCTATTCTTATATCAGATAAAATAGATTTTAAAGCAAAAACCATAAAAAGAGATAAGGAAAGCCACTGTATAACAATAAAAGGATCTATCCATCAAGAAAACATAACAATCATAAATATATATGCACCCAATATTGGAGAAGCCAGATTTACATGGCAAACACTATTAGATCTAAAGTAAGAGATAGACACTAACATCATAATAGCAGGTGACCTGAACACCCCACTCTTTTCATTAGTCAGATCATCTAGGCAAAAAATCAATAGAGAAACACAAGATCTAAACAATAATTTAGACCTGTTGGACTTGGCAGATATCTACAGACCATTCCATCCAACAACTTCAGAATATTCATTCTTCTCACCAGCACACAGAACATTCTCCAGAATAGATCATGTTAGGTCACAAATCAAGTCTCAACAAATTTAAAAATATTGGAATTATTCCATGTATTTTTTCAGATCACAATGGATTAAAATTAGAAATTAATAACAAAGGAAACTCTGGAAATTATACAAACACATGGCAATTAAACAGTATTCTACTTAATGACATATGTATCCTAGAATAAATTTAAAAGGATACCAAAAAATTTATTGAAACTAATGAAAATAATGATACATCATACCAAAGCCTGTGGGATACTGCAAAAGCAGTACTAAGGGGGAAATTTATTGCACCAAAGGCTTACTTCAGCACAATGAAAAGATGGTAAGTAAACAACCTAACACTTCACCTTAAAGAATGTGAAAAAGAAGAACAATCCAAACCCACAGTTAGCAGATGGAAAGAAATAATTAAGATCAGAGCAGAACTAAATGAAATAGAAACTCAAAAAATGATACAACAGATCAATGAAACAAAAAGTTGTTTTTTTAAAAGATAACAAAATTCAAAAACCATTAGCAAGGTTAACTAAAAAAAGAAGAGAGAAGACCCAAATAACAAAAATTAGAAATGAAAGAGGTGACATAACAACTGATACATCAGAAATACAAGGAATCATTAGAGACAACTATAAACAA
>NW_007726507.1:399084-399285 GCF_000696425.1 Galeopterus variegatus
AAGGTTGGTACAACATACACAAGTCAATAAATGTGATACACCACATCAATAAAGTCAAAGAGAAAGGCCATATGATCATCTCTATAGACGCTGAAAAAGCATTTGACAAAATTCAACATTCACTCATGATAAAGACTCTGTACAAGTTAAGTATAGTCAGAAAGTATCTCAACATAATTAAAGCCATATATGATAAGCCCT
>NW_007726507.1:399390-400366 GCF_000696425.1 Galeopterus variegatus
AGTGGGATTCATCCCAGGGATGCAAGGTTGGTACAACATACACAAGTCAATAAATGTGATACACCACATCAATAAAGTCAAAGACAAAGGCCATATGATCATCTCTATAGACGCTGAAAAAGCATTTGACAAAATTCAACATTCACTCATGATAAAGACTCTCCATCCTTTCATGGTAAAGACTCTCTACAAGTTAAGTATAGTCAGAAAGTATCTCAACATAATTAAAGCCATATATGATAAGCCCTCTGCCAACATCATCCTGAATGGGTTTACAGGAACTAGACAAGACTCTCACCTCTCCTATTCAACATAGTGTTGGAAGTACTAGCCAGAGCAATCAGAGAAGAGAAGGAAATAAAGGGCATCCAGATTGGAAAAGATGAAGTCAAACTGTCCTTGTTTGCAGATGATATGATCCTATATATTGAACAGCCTGAAGCTTCTACAAAAAACTCTTAGAGTTAATAAATGATTTCAGCAAAGTTGCAGGATACAAAATCAACACACAAAAATCAGTAGCATTTCTGTATTCCAACAGCTAACATTCAGAAAAAGAAAACAAGAAATATATCCCATTTACAATAGCCACCAAAAAAATAAAATACTTAGGAATAAAGTTAACCAAGGATGTGAAAAATCTCTACAATGAGAACTACAAACCACTGTTGAGTGAAATTAAAGAGGACACAAGAAGATGGAAAGATATCCCATGCTCTTGGATTGGAAGTATTAACATTGTGACAATGCCCGTATGACCCAAAGTGATCTACAGATTCAATGCAATCCCCATCAAAATTCCAATGACATTTTTCTCTGAAATGGAAAAAACTATCCTAATATTCATATGGAACAAGGAAAGGCCACGAATAGCCAAAGCAAGTCTGAGAGAAAAAAAAAAAAAAAAAAGAAAGCCAGAGGCATAATACTACCTGACTTTAAACTATACTACAAAGCTATCTTTTTTTTTTTTTTA
>NW_007726507.1:401144-401942 GCF_000696425.1 Galeopterus variegatus
AACAATAAAACTCCTTAAAGAAAACATATGGGAAATACTCCTGGAAGTTGGACTGGGTACAGACTTCATGAATATGTCACCAAAAGCACAGGCAACCAAAGGAAAAATAAACAAATGGCATTATATCAAACTAAAAAGCTTTTGCACAGCAAAAGAAACAATTAACCAAGTTAGCAGACAACCAACAGAGTGGGAGAAAATATTTGAAAAATGTACATCTGACCAATGGTTAATATCCAGAATATACAGGGAACTCAAACAACTTGACAGCAAAAAAACAAACAAAAAACCCCCCAAAACAAGTAACCCAATTAAAAAATGGGTAAAGGAGCTGAATAGGCATTTCTCAGAGGAAAATATATGAATGGCAATAGACACACAAAAAAATGTTTAACATCACTCAGCATTTGGGAAATGCAAATCGAAACCACACTGAAATACCATCTCACTCCAGTTAGGATGGCTAATATCCAAAAGACTGTGAGTGATAAATGCTGGTGAGGTTGCGGAGAAAAAGGAACCCTCATACACTGTTGGTAGGTCTGCAAAATGGTGCGGTCTTTATGGGAAATGGTATGGGGGTTCCACAATTACAGGTAGATCTACCATATGACCCAGCTATTCCACTACTGGGAATATACCCAGAGGAATGGAAATCATCATGTCGAAGGGATACCTGTACTCCAATGTTTATTGCAGCACTACTTACAATAGCCAAGAATCAGAACCAGCCCAAATGTCCATCATCAGATGAGTGGACAAGGAAATTGTGGTATATCTACACAACGGAATATTACT
>NW_007726507.1:403365-404544 GCF_000696425.1 Galeopterus variegatus
CTTGTTATTAATTTCTAATTTTATTCTATTGTTGTCTGAAAATATACTTGATATGATTTCAATCTTTTAAAATTTATTCAGACTTAATTTGTGGCCTAACATGTGGTCTATCCTGGAAAATGATCCACTTATTGATGGGAAGAATGTATATTCTGTACTTGTGGGGTGAAATGTTCTGTATATGTCTGTCAAGTCCATTTGGTCTACTGTGCTGTTTAAATACAGTATTTCCCTGCTAATTCTTTGTCTAGATGATCTGTCTGATGCTGACAGTGTAGTGCTAAAGTCCCCAACTATTATTGTGTTGGGGGTCTATCTCTCACCTTACATCCAATAACAGTTGCTTTATATATCTGTGGGCTCCAATATTAGGTGCATGTATATTTATGATTGTTATATCCTTTTGCTGCACTGGTCCTTTTATCACTGTATTAGTCCATTTCGTGATGCTATAACAGAAATGCCTGAGACTGGTTAATTTATAAAGAACAGAGGTTCATTTGCCTTATGATTGTGGGACACCTGCATCTGGCATGGGCCTCAGGCTGCTTCTACTCATGGCAGAAAGTGGCAGACAGCGTTCAAGCAGATGACATGGCAAGAGGAGGCAAGAGAGAGAGAGAGGGGAGGTGCCAGGGTCTTTTAAACAACCAGCTCTCAGAGAAACTAGTAGAGTGAGAACTCACTCATTAATCCCCCCACCTAGGGAGAGAATTAATCCATTCATGAGGGATCTGCCTCCATGACTCAAACAGCTTCCAACACTGTCACATTGGGGATCAGATTTCCGCATGAGTTTTGGTGAGGACAACACATCCAAACTCTATTAATAATTATATAATGTCTGTCTTTGTCTCTTTTTATAGTTCTTAGTTTGAAATCTATTTTATCTAAGTATCTTGCTTGGTTTTGGTTTCCATTTTCTTGGAATATCTCCTTCCATCCCTTCACTATTAGTCAGTCTATGTGTGTCTTTATTAGTGAAGTGAGTTTCTTAAAGGCAGCATATAGTTGGGTATAATTTTTTAAGTCCTTCAGCAAGTCTATATCTTTTAAGTGGGAAATTTAATTCCTTTACATTCAGGGTTGTTACTGAAAGGTATTGCCTTGTTTTTGCCATTATTTTTATGATTATTTTATATTTCTTTTGCTCATTTCTTTCCCTTTTATTGTCTATCT